>NW_022994734.1:0-9842 GCF_012275295.1 Melopsittacus undulatus
TATGATTCTATAATTATAAATATCTGATGTGAAAACAAGATAGGGAGCATCAGCATTATGTTTCCCTTAATGAATTTAAGCAAGTAGCCAAGATCCTTTCTGTATTTAAAAGAAAAACAAAGCAACCTCACTTAAATGTACTTTACTCCTTTTCAAATGTTGCCATTGCTAAAACTTCCTTTTTACATCTTTTTATTTTACTTTCCTGTGCTGCAGTGCTTCGCTGTACCATTCTGCGCCCTCATCATCTGACTCAAGAGCAAACTCTGAAGGTTGCTCAGAGGGTTTTTTTTCTTTTCTCCGCAGCACACTGTGAAGATGCTTCCTTGCACTTCATCACAGCTTCCACCTTCATATGAAAGTGGAGCAAAGCAGCATCAAGGAAAGCTGATGTAAAATGCAAACTGTGTAACAAAGGGATAATACTACAGTGAATATTTCAGTAGTCTGTCTTTTTATTTCAAAGACATCACTACTTGCATGCATTTTAGTGTTTTACTCCCTGCTTTCAAGGAACAAGTCTCTGGGATTTTGATAACATCAAAAAGTCTCTGTTAATGTTTCCAATTCGCCACAGCCTACCTGCTAGTGGTTTTCATCACTATGGCAGCTGAAATCAAAACCAAAGCTCCAATTAAAATCTCTGGGCGATATTTATGATCTTGAGGTCACTACTGCTTACGTGATTTACTTTGTCTGCCATTTTTGTCAGAAGTCGGGACAAGTCAATACAACCTATGAGAGTTTCACACATGCCGAATGCATTCTTTTCCTCGAGCAATTTTCTTTGACATGTATTTATTAAAGTTTCTCACGTTTATATATAATTTTTTATCCTTCCTCCTAGTCCCAAACCAGAGAAGGATTCATTGCCTTGGCAGCCTATGAATAATGAATGCATCTGTTTGCAAGCATGAAGGCTGATGCAGCGAGCCTTGCAGCTGCAGATTAGACCATTTTGCAGGATAATAAATTATTTAGGTTGAATCTTCATACAGTCTGGCAATGAATAGTTTTCTTTGGGAAAAACCTACATTTTTATAACCTATCCTTGATAGTTGCACGTAACATTTGTTTTTCATATATACATATATATATAATATACACATTAAATTCCTAGCTGTTTACCAAAATAATTTCTTAAACTGATCTACCTAGAATTAAAACACTGTGAAGTTCTTTCACAAATAACATTGCAGCTTTGTTGCTGTTCCCGAACAAATCACACAATCATAACAGCTGTATTACAGTGAAAATTTAATTTTTAATACTCGGGTTTACTTTGTGTGCTTTAGAACCTGTCATTCTGTTAAGCGTATTATTACTTATACTAATGTACCAGCTGTGATATTCCCCAGCCTCCACAACCCTGCAAAAGCTAACAAGATGCTCTATTTGCAAGCCTTTAATGAGAACCAGGTTTAAGCTTTTCCCCTGGCAATCATCTGGCTTCCCAGCTCCATGGGACAACTTGCCCAAAGCTTTTATTTTGCTTTACGTATAGGCAGTGAAAAAAGCCATGACAATAAGCAGTGTTGCTAATCAATTTCTGGATGTGAATTCCTTTTCCTATCTAGCAGCAACTGCTTTCCCCATCTGAAAGCGCAGAGCAATTGTTCTGCCTGAAGACATAGACCTGTTCTGCAAGAGCGAATCACTTGAAAAACTCAAAACACCTTCATCCTCTGATTTTTACTGGATGTAATTCTCCACCGTGATGCAAACTGCCAATGTTAATATGAAATCAATTGCCTTTGCATGCAATACGAGCAAGTACTATTAAATTAATTACAGGTTTCACAAAAGAAGAAAATGAGAAGGTGCACCTGCCCGCTAGATGATTCAGCACAAAGGGAACATCATTTCTGAAATTAAAAAAAGCCATAAACAATCCCTCCAGTCTTTGGCCTTTAATTTTTCTGATGATGTGCTAAGTACAACCACATGACTACATTACAAGATTGAAAAAGTCAATTCCTTCTTCGTAATTAATACATCAAAACAGGGAAAACAGAAAAGAGGAAGAAACGAAAAAGTGTCTTCAGGAAAATACACACTCATATCCAAATATTATCTCAAAAAGTCGATGTTCTTTAATACTTAAATGCCCGAATGTAAAGAAAGCTTTACACTATTTAGTGGTTGGAAAGTGTAGTATCAAAAAACAGCGTAGAAGAACAGTGATAGCTCATGTCACTGATCCAAGAAAGAAAAATTACTCAGCAGCACAGAAGTCAAAGGGCTTGGAAATCAGAAATCAATGGACCAGCAAGTGTGGAAGCAAAAGCTGGCCCTCCAAATAATGAAGAGGGCAGACTCCAGAGGCCAATCAAGAGTCTAGCTTGGATTATTCTCTTTTTTGTTTGTTTGGCTGGCCCCTGGACAACTCTGCCTGCAACCGATTTCTGTATGGAAAAATAAGAGATAAACAGAGGTAGTTCTGGAAAGCACCTGTTTTGATATTCAAGTGTTTGAGTTACCATTCTGATGCCCTTCATACTTCCAGTCATTGTCCATGGGAGACACAGGTGACCCAGAAATAGTCGGCAGCCTCTGAGCTGAGGAGCAGACGGTTACTTTTGCTGACCTACTACATGGGAAGATCCTTTCTGCTTACACAAGCCACACAAAGTTTTTGGAAGGAGGGCACAGAATTTTGCACCTGAACGTGCAGATTTGTATAGTTAAATAGTTTTTTTCCTTTCTCCCTATGCAAGAAACTCTGTCATCTCCAGTGAAAATAAACATCCACCAAATGCCCAGACAGTTCACCACAACGTCAGTGCACAGTTACTAAATGCAAAAGCTCACCCTGTCATGGACAGGAAAAACATTAATTAAATATGAGCTCTGTCTCAGTCTGTCTCTTACAGCTAATCCTTCTTACCTTCTCATAATCTTCATGTTATACTGGAACCTCTAATCACCCTTTTATGCCTTTAAAATACAAATCTCTGGAAATACTTAATGTCTCCCAGTGGAATAGTCCATACAATTTTGGCCTGGTCCTTTGTGAAACTTTAGCATACCATGATTACTTAAACTTTAAGGTCCATTCTTCCTTTCATGTCCATGCTTAACTCCTATTAATGCAATGAGAGTTATGTGCATACAACAATGAAAGATTAAACTCTTTATTGTTTAGAGGTGGTGATCAGCCCTGTGCTGCTTCAGGGAAAAACCCAAGGATATTGAAGTACTATGGGGAGTTAATCTCATTACACAGTACTAATAGCCTTTGTGGCAGTGTTTGCTTCTTAAATCGACCATAGGTGACCACATGGTGCCCTGTAAACGGATATCTGTTTCCATACCACATGCACAGACCAGGCTTGCTGAGGGAATTTAGTCTGTAAGCTGCTATGAATCTATCTCCTGACACTTTCTCCCCACTGAGAAACAACATGTGTTTTTATTTCAGTTTGAGGGTTTGTAACTCAACAATAGGGTATTTTAATTAATTTTTACTACACAAAATCTTGATTTTTTTTTTTTGTTAATCATCATGGATTTCGATGCAAAGGGTTTAGTAAGGAATGATATATTGTGCACACTTTTCACACAGGTTTGTCTTCTGAGTTATCATAATTATTAGCTCCACCTAGTACTTCCAATGTAAACTTTGGAAATTTTGATTTTAATTCAAGACTGCAATCAGAAAAAATAAAGACATCTGCAAAGATAAACTAGTAAATCGAAACCACATGAGCTGTCCCTCTTTTATCAGTCAGCATTGTCTTTGTCTATAGAGAATATCCATTGCTATTCTTAAATATATAGAAATATTTGTAAATAGTTGACTTGGTGCATACCAATTAAATCAGCAGTCATGCTGACTTAAACCAGCTAGTGACCTAACCACAAATCAGTTTTATGTAGATTTGAACAGAAAGGCCACCAATCAATAAGCAATTGTTTGCAGGCAAAAAACTGATCATTAAAGCTGGTTTTATCATGCAGATTTCATCATGCTGTGAAAAAAAAATACCAATAGAAATTTACAAAAATCAAACTTAAGAGACTTTTTCACACTAGGCCCAGTATTAGAATTAATTCCTCTGGCATGCATCCAAAGTACAAGCAAGAAGAATAGTGATCAACATTTTTTTAAACAGATTTTTTTTTCTAATTACTTTCAGCAAATGACACCAAGTAGCCTCCAGCAAATGGACTGCCAAGAGGAAACCTTGAGACAAACTAGAGAAGTGCACCGACACATATCTCAAAACTGAATTGTAGAGTGTGTGACAGAATATTATGATAGAGCTGATGCATCAGTATGGACACTGAGAAGTGAGGGCTGCAATTAAAATGGAAACACTGAAGAAAGAAATGCATGTTACTTTTATTTTGTAAGTTTTAAAGGATGTCTTCTATCTGTACTCCATCTGTGAATTTCATTATAATTGACACTGATAATTTATTAAAAGTGGTAGCTTCTGAGCAATACTGGGTGGATCGTATAGATGCAAAGGTTCTGTTTAATCAGGGATCGAAGAACATTTCAGATTATTAAGAGAGCCAATCCACTTTCTCATTTATAGATGGCCCCTCCAAGTCTCTGCCCTATTCCCAGCGGGGGACGGGGGGAGGGCTCATGCTTTGTCTGTACACTGTCTGTAAACTGATTGCTCCTGGAAACATACTCTGGAAGACCTCAAGTAGGAAGGCTCTTACCTGTAGCCCCAGTGGTCGTATTGTTGAAATTATCTTCAGCCGTGTTCCCCAGATAGAACATTTGGGAAAACAAGAGCCGGAAAACAAGAAAAAAAACAGAAAACACGAGGTACTGGGATTTTGTTAAAGGAAAGTGTATGCAGAAAATCTGGATAACAGTGAAGAAAATCTCAGCTCTCACATAAATAGAATGAGGGATTGTGGGATTGTGGTAAATCAGTAAATAAAGAAAAATTTGCAGAAATTTGTAAGTATAAAGCATTTCCTCTACAAGCCAACATCTTCATTTTGATCTAGCTAGGGCCCAGAAATTTCCTGCAGGGAATTTTGCCCCAAAAATTCTGCCGAATCTGTGGCAAAGTGGAATTCTTGTAGCATTTGGCAAGACCCTTAAAGATCTTAATGAACTTTAATAGCATGCCCTTGGACAAGCTAATACAAGGGAGGCCTACTCCAAGATATCCTGAAGAAGACACTGGAAAAATCAAGAGAAAATATTTTCCTGATTTAGATACAATAATGTAATATTGTGTCTTGTCTAAGAACAGACGTGTACATGGTAATCAAGAAAGTCAAGTCCAAAAGTAGCATTAGGACCATCAAGTGCTGTATAAATTCATTCAGGCTTAATATGCCTCAAACCACATCTGTCTTACAGTAACAGTATGCACCAGGTCGCACATGTAGCAGGAAGCAAGGCAACATCATCTTTTGCACAAAGGGTGAGATTTCGCTGTGTTCTCCTAAGAAAAAGAGCATTCTATATTGCAGTGCATTCTTAACTTCAAGATCATTTCTGGAAAACCTCCTCTTCATGAACAGCCTTGCATAGTTTTGGGTTTTTCTATAATTTTCAGTGTGATACATAAGATTACTCTCTTATTCAACTTGTAGCCCATACAGGAGGACTCTGCTCCCAGGTCCTCATTATTACACTATCCTAGTTAGACTGAGTGAAAATCTCACCAAATCTCAAGAACCATGTAATCCCATTTGAAAACAGAAGTAGTGCAAACAACAGTGAATAGCAGATTTTTAGGAACCTGGAAAAAATAATACCCTAACAAGAGATGTTGGTTACAGTGGCTTTCCCCACAGAAGCCTAGCAGTGTCAGCTGTATCCCATATTCTGTGCTCAAGTTTAAATAGGTAATTGGGCAACAGTAATTAATGTTTTATGAATGTTTTAGGAAGAACTGGTATGGCTTGCGTAGGTATGGGGTAAGTGACTGTATCTTTACATACAGAGGTATTTATTCTTTGCACATAGCTAGGAAAGTTAAAAGAAAAATATACAGGTTTATCCTTACACTGATACTACATTGCTGGTAACATTCAGCACTTACTCACAATTGAAGGAGAGAACCAGAGGAAGGACACATTTACTGATCTGCAAGGCAAGGGGGGGAGTTCGGAGGAGCGTCGGTAGAAAACCAACAGTCACCCTCAAAAAGAAAAGTATCACCCAGACATGAGAGGGCCTTGTCACTACCTCAGGATAGTTTCAAAGTGCAGATCCATGAGATTGCATCCTTGTTTTAGGACCTATACCTCTGCAAAGATGGTCATTGGGTTCGTTGACACCAGAGAGACTTGCCAAGGTGGGTAAATTTGCTTCCCCACCACTTCCAGGAAAACCTGTGGGTCAGAACCATGCTTTCCAGTGCTTTAGGCAACCACTAACAGGGTAGGAATAAATCAGATTTAGATTTTGAAAAAACATGTCTACTCCCTTCCTAGCATCCCTTACTTCCTAGTTAAAGGTCTCAGTAAGATTCCTGATTTCCCACAGATCTCCTTTGCCCTGTTTTCCCCAAATACTGTGATGTGTTTTTGTTTTAACTTAGAAGACAACAAAGCATGGGCTAGAGTCCACTCAAATTCTAAGCACGTTGTCTGGTATGATATTTTTGACCATGACCTAATATTCACATGTTCAATCATAAAAACACTCATAATAATAGCTACAATTGAGTGAATATTTCCTTTTCCACATGCCAAAGAATGGGGGAAAAAAAAAAAAAGTCAAGAATCCCCGTGGAAACTGGAACATTTATTTGGAAGCTGTCTTTGGCTTGGTTGCTGTAAAACAATAACACAAGTTCTTTGGCACAGCTCTCTGGGTATACAGATTTAATCTATTTGTTGTTAGTGAATATTAGCTCTTTATATGCAGCTGCAAACACATCTCTGCTGTTCCCTCAGATCAAAGCATGTGGACTTACATTTTATAGATCTATCAAGTCACAGCATGTTTGCTGTCATTTCAACATATTTATAAAATATCCCATGCCACATTCCTTTGAATGCTAAAATTGCTTCAGTTTGCTTAGGGATACTATGGTTCAGCTGGCATATATAATTTCATCTAATGAATGAAGCTCTCAGAAGCACTTTATAACATTCAATAAGTCAGACCAAACAGTTCTGGAAAATATCAAGGGTTCATTTATATCTTCAGAGTATGTGTCAGGTTTCAAGCTACATGAGCTGTATATGCAAATATGTTTGGGAGAAAGAATAGATTCATGAGCATAAAAATAAGTAGTAGGTATGACTTGAAGTTTTAATTACGTGATACAGTTTGAGTCCATTCTGTATCAGAATTTCTTTACTGCCACTTATGTATACTAGCATTTCTATATATCAACATGCCTATAAGACAGTGCTTCATTCTCATTTCTGTGAAAGCTGATACATGTAAACACTCAATATGCCCACTTTCACTATCCACTCCAATATATGAGCACTTGTCACCCCACCATTGTCAGACTTACTATATATGTGCTAGTCGGTACCCACATACATGCTCACAGTTACTATAGCACTGTAATTCTAACCTCCAGGAAAGTATTCATTGCCTTAGCATCAGATAATGCATTAAACAAATGGTTCCCTTCAATTACAGATTGCAGCACATCTTCGCAGTTTGTACTGCAGTAAATTCTAGACCTTTCAGAATCATGAAAGATCTTATTCTGCCTCTGAAAAAACTTAACACCAGAGTCTGCCTCTTTCCTTTCGTAAAACCAGGATCTGAACACCAGTCAGAGGAATAGCCACCACTCAGGTGCAGTCTGGCAGCTTGCAGGATCTGTCTTCACTGAACAAATACAGCCTGCTACTTGCAGTTCCCAGTACCTCAGAAAGAAAACCAGGGAAAGCAGAAGGAATCAGATCTCCTGGGAAGGTTGGCTTTTTTACCTTACAATGAGGCTGAGTTTGGCCCCTCACTTTCCACCATGGAATCTGATTTCCTTTGCAACCACCAGCATCATAAAATGTTGTGTGTTTGCGCTAATTAATCGTAAACCTCTCCTTTCTTCACTTTTCCCTTTCTCCACTTTCCTTTATCTCCTTTCGTGTCTTTTTTTTTTCTGTAATTTTCAGGATAAAAACCTCTTGTGAGAAGTATGTGAAAATACACAACCATGGCAATACAAACAAGTAACACAAAAGCAGCACGTACTGCCCCTGTTAGTTGCATGGAGGCAATATACATGTCTAGGACTCTTCTGGCTGCAGTGTACATAGTAGATTGGATGTGGGCAGTCCAGCACATCAGGCCATGGCGTCACTGCTGCTTGCACCTGAATAAGGTGCCCCTGCCTCCTTCACCACCCCATTCCCTGAACAGACTGAGGACAGAAAGTCTTTGTAAGAATCAGTGTCCTTATAATAGTGTTTGACAGTGCATGGAAAATAAAATAATGCTTTTCTGTCTGTAAATATTTTTTAAATGGAACTGAATTGTTCCATCATGTTCATTTGAAATGTGAGGTCAGAAACAATGAACATAAGATTTTAAATATTTCAACTATATATGAGAAATCATTAATCTAAGGAAACAACATTTTAAGAGAACATGAATTTATTGAAAGGGTGTTTTGAATTTAAAATATGCTCAACTAAAATCTTTGACCAGCTTGCAATCTTTATTTTTAGTGAAAGATATCAAAATTCTACTTTTGGTTTTCTTTCAACACTCCTTTCAGCTTAGCTCCCTGGCTCCTGGGAGTGCTTGCTTGCTTTATTCCTGGCAAAACCCCTCCAGGCCACAGGGACGAGGCTTAGTCCCTGTGTGCACATTTACATTGGGAGGGAGTGCCATGTTTCACAGCTGCAGCTGTTTGGCCTACCGTTTCTTCCATTATTTGCATTTCAAAACAGAATCGAATGGAAGCAGTGAACTACAAAAATCAATTGAAGTTTTTCACAGAAAACCAAACGCCTTTTATTAATCTGACTCAGCTGCTAAGTACTGAATCATGGAAAACTTGGTAAGATTGCACAGTCCATAATGCTGAGTATCATTTCAGGTGAGATGAACAGTATTTTGTGTAAAAAACTATCATTTAAAAAAAAATCTTCTACAGATGGTGGTAACCCTAATTTTTAATAGGTAATCACCTCTGTTGTCCATCTTAAACAGATTAAAATACAATTCCAAAATCAGTGCAATAGAAAAGAAACTGAGGCTTAATAAGTCTTCTTCTTATTTCCCTCAAGTATCTTAAGCTGCTCTATCAAATATTTCATGTGCTATAGTAGTCTGCATTTTCTAGCTGCAGTTTGATTTGGATTGATTCCTATCTCACACTATTCCCATGCTCTTTATATCATTTCTCACTCACAAATTTGAAAACTTGCCTGGGGACTAGTGTTCACTATAACAGAGTACTGCAGCACTGTTACAAATCAAGATTCTAGAAAAAAAAACAGCAATAAATAAAAATTAAAATGAATACAAATAAAAAAGGCAGCAAAGTCACAGAGAAGCTACAGCATCTCTAAGCAAACTCCATGGACACTGCCTATAACACTGGTTGAATACACACCAATTTTATGCTTCACTGGGGCATGTCAGTACTTCTACAGGATGTTCCTACTGTGCTATCATGTCTGCAAGAAAGCAGATCTGTGGGAGCAGAATGAAGAGCACTTGCCATCTTTACCACAGCTAACCCTCTAGCCATTACTGCTGTAAGGGAGCATTCACTCCTGCTTCTCCTAACAGCCTGGAGTGTTTTCTACCCTACTTTCTGCAGAGCACTGTACCACTCCCAGTTCTACCTTCAAACTACTGAAGAACATTTCTGACAAAAAAAAACCCTATTCCCTGTGGAGGGAGGTAGTGGGCGAGCACAAAGATTTGAAATAACCAC
>NW_022994735.1:0-9742 GCF_012275295.1 Melopsittacus undulatus
GGTACAGACTGAGTATACTGTGCAAGTGCTGCTTCTATGGTGTCCTGAATAAAGATTTTATTTTCAGGATTGAGAGCAGCATTCTGAAGGTTTTCATTGTGAAAAGTTATATGTAGGAGGAACATGCCCATGTATGTAAGGACAGCTACAAAAAAATGGATTCATAATAAAAAAAAAAAATGAAGTAAGGAAGAAGAGTATGGATAAAAGAAGACTAGAAAGAGGAATAGTACAGACACGGAAGTTTATAAAGAGACACTTTCTGGGAAAAGGCAAGCACTGCAATTGCCAGATAGAATAGGGTTTAGCTTAGGGGCAGAAAGAAGCATGATTTGCTATGAAGCTATGAAGGCTATTATTCAGCTGTAAAGGCAGAAGAGTATTGCCAACAGTAGTCTGACCAAATAGTTGCAAACAGCAGAAAGAAAGATATGAGAAGGAAAAACTAGCATCACAAATATTGGCCAAGTGCAAATTATCTTTTCTCTTTACAAATGTGACTATTTTTTTCCTCCTCTCATCCAGTGCGTAGTCTTCCTTGTTTGTTTGTTTGTTTTTTTTGAAAATGTACTTACTCAACCATGTTAAATTGTTCCGGTAGTTTCCAGATCCCCTTCTCCAAACCAAATTGAATATGTATCTAATCCAACTACTTCTCCTCTGCTTTTTCACCTCTCAAATCCTAACAAGTCACTACTAGCTCTCAGCCATGCTAGCCACTGTCTTAGGTTCATCTGCTCCTCCCACAGCACTATAGTTTTTTGCTCTATACTTGTTCTGTTCCCTGACGTGATTTACAGTGCTATCATTCCTTCTATGAGTACTGCTCCCAGGTACGCTTACCAATGTTCCATGAGTAATCTGAGGCACAGCTTGGACAGAGTGATTTGTGCAGTGCACAAGCACTGCCACTAAACAGTTGGGAAAATCATGAAGCAAGGTAGCCAAAAAAACAGCTGAGCTTCAGCTTGCCATGGCTCCATTATTCTTATACCTGAGGTAGCTAATTTAAGGACCATATCTGGTGTCCTTTACACTGCACTTGTGCTGTATCTGCAGGGGAAAGGAACCTTGAAGAACCTCAATGGATGGCAGAGGTAATATATGTATAGAAAAAAACATAAATATTTGACCTAATAAGATTCTTATTGATCCATCCATATGATGATACATGTGAAATCTGTGGTTTGGGCCAAAAGGCAAGGGTATCTCACCTCCCAGTTCACCACTGCCCTTTCAGACAAGAGTTTCAGTGGCCAGCACAGGTGCAGAGAGCTACAGTGACTACAGCAGATCTCTGACTGTGGCTATGATCCCACTGGTGGTAGGTAACATTTGCCTTCTCTTGTGAAGTTCACGGAAGTATTCTTCCATAATTAGAACTCATTGTTGGTTCCACCCACCTTACTACTAGCAAGCTCCTGTAGTGAGAGATGCACTATGCATCAACAGAAGACCTAGGAAATATGGTCAATCAAACGTACTTGCCATTTACACAGTTCATAAATCCAGACTGGGCAGTTTCTTTCTACACTGGCTATGAGTCTGATTTTGTAATTTACTATCCATTTGTTGCAAAGAAAAATGAAATGGCTGCTTTATTTTAGTTTATTTTTATTTAGGCACTCTTCTTATTTCTTTCTGAAATGAGTGAGGAGAAATGTATCAGAGAGTAGAATTGTCCTGCAAAGGAACTGGCATGAATTCTATGCATGACTCAGGCCAACTTTGGATGCACCTGTGCCTGCACGCCTATCTGCACAAGGGCAAGCCTCATCTCTGAGTGCACAGCAGAGCTGGGGAATTTGGATGATAAAGAGTACCTGTTTATTTAAATTCAAGTATTATATGGAACACAAACCTAACTGCATGAAAAACTGGGTGGAATGCGCTGTTCACAGTTTGGGACAGGGCAGCTGTTGAAAATGAACCACTAGCATTTATTTGCTCAACTTTTAGAAAGAGAAAATATGATAATACTTAAAATATTAAGGGGATAAGAGAAAAAGAGAGGAAGAATGAAGCACAGCGTAATTGTAGGGCAGTCAGTTAGGGACTAAGGAAAACCCATTTTCCAGTCCCTTATGCTGTCAGACAGAAGGCCAAGCCAACCACTGTCTCAGTAAATGTTCTAGCTATTGGCTCCTTGTTGGTGGGTGTAAGTGACAAAGTTCCCTGATGAAAAATCTCACTCAAACGTCAAAGCACATTGTATGTTCACTAAAATTCTGAAATGAGTAAATTTCCCACATTTCTAATTCTATCCCACCACACCTTTTCTTCCTGTGTTTCCAAACAAATCAGTATCCCAATCTGTTTTACTATATGTTCTGAAAATGCATTTTCTGGCAAATACACTATTGCCAAAGTAATACCACCAACCTATCATTCTAAAACACTGCAAAGAAATCCCAGACAGGAGGTCACAGCAGGGGACCATCAGTCTTTGGTAGCTTTTCTTAGGATACAATAAGTGATCCCAGCATTAAGTAATACATTAAAATTGTATTTGGAGACTTAATGCATTAAAATCAACATTAAATACTTTCTGTTAAATTCCGTTCTTTCAGGTAATAGTAGATTGTTGGGTTTGTTTTAGTCATTTTGTTTGGTTTTTTATTTAAGAAGACAGAAGCTCCACTGGTTTATAAACATGAACCCCAACAATCTTCAGCAGTTTGAAGAATTGCTACTACAAAATCAAAGGCAGTATACATTTGTCTGATGGTTTATGTACAGATTGGTAAACCTCTTCTTAAAGTTGGATACTGAGAAACTGCTCAGGTTGTACAGGCTCCATACAAGGCATCCTTCATGCTATATTAGTCTAAAACTAAAGCACTGCCAATCAGGTTAAAATACCATAAAACAAGGAAACTTTAGTTATTCCTCCCATGAGACTTTTCCACCTCTATCTTCAGCTTAGTATTCAGCCTACATTTTAAATATAATTAAATGTTAAAGCAAAGTTCTCTTGTTTCTTTTACCTCAAAGGCTGTCAATTAAGATTTATGGGTGGTTTAAAAATTTCAGCAAAGTATTGTGGGTCTTACCTCCATTTCATGTTCCTTTCCTGTTTATTTAGCCTGAAGCTCATAGAAAGGCTCGAATATGTGAACAGAACAGAAAGTAAACCCAGAATTTCTATGCTTTTCAGTGCTGGGTTTCATGCAGCTAAATCAAGAAAGAACCAGAAGTAAGACTCTGGCTAAATATAACAATGTATAATTTATGAGAAAAGATGTGGCCCTAATTCTGATATTTCTTCAAGAAGGAAGCAGCAATAATTTCCCACATTTACTTAAGAGAATCAACAATAAAACAGTTCCAGGAATTTAATTAGTAACTGTTTAAAGAAATTATTTTCTCAGTTATTTTTGTTCTAATTTGACACTCTACAGCAGGCTTTGACGCAGTTTTATTTGTTTGTTTGTTTTTTGTAGTTAAAAAATAAAAAAATAAATCCATAACCTAAGCAAAGATAATAAAGGTTTGAAATCCTTATCTGACTAAAATTATAAAATTCCCATTTATCTGAACAGAGCCAAGGTTTCAGCTTGTGAAGTAGCACATCCATATATTGATCACGTTTATTTTGCATCTAAATGTAAGGGGAAAAGTAGGGGTAGGGGTTACATGTTAGAACAATAATGAAGACAAAATACTATAACTACCCAATGAAACCATGGCATTCTACATGAACAGTTTGGGTAATAACATCAGTTCTTGAGCTTAAATTGCATAGAATCTGAAAATATTAACCTTTCATAGGAAGAAAATCCAAAAGGTAAAATACAGTTCAGCACCTATTTAAAAAAGTGAAAAAAAAAACAGTGCTATTAAATACAGGAAATAAAGGACAAGCAAGTTCTTGCAAATTAAAGATGTGGAGCTCAGTCATTTCAATCCCTTTCAATATGAAACAAATCACTCACACTGGTCACGAAGACAGCTCCCTCTACACTCAAATTATTCACTTGAAGATAGCTCCCATTCAAACTCTTTAGGGGTTTAACTAATTTACTGCACAGATACGGCACGTCTGTTGTAATAACAGGTAGGATGTATTGGGGTCGACCATTTATCAGAATTAGACTTCTTTTTCAATTCGCAGTGAATTATGCTGCCTACACAGCTCCTCTTTCTCAGAGCTTCCCATCCCCTTACGGCCCCTAATGTGGCAGGCAACAACAATTGACAGTCTCATCTGTCAACAAGGGGTGATTCTCCTGAGAAGCCATTAACTTTGCAGAGGAAGCAATGTATTAATGTGCCTGTCCCAGGAATGTTAATCATCTTCAAGCTCCCTCTAACTTTGACATGAACGAAATCACCCAAATTTGTTACAAAGAATTGTAATATGCTAATAAAGAGAGCATGACATATATGGTAAAGCCAAACAGATGGTTTGTTTATTCCACTTTGCAACTTTATAAATGTTGTAACTCTGAAGATGTTAGTGAGAATTATTGGTTGGTTGGCAGGGCAAACATGCATTTGCATACTTAATCCACAGTTTACAGTGTGAAAACAAATTTGTCATCACTGGGAATGCATAAAAAAATGTCAATGCAGAGATGCATTTGGGGAGGCAGGATAGCCAAACTGTTAGCAAATACTCAAGTAAATGTGGAATTGATATTCTGATGGCCATATTTTTCTACCAAAGAATTTGAAATGTAAAATCTGACAGATTCAGGATTCTTGAAAGGCCCAATAATTCAGTACTACCTTTAAGGTGTTTAGAGAGACGGTCCTTACGTGTGAACAGAATTACACTTTCACAACAGCTGTGTTTGCTCAGAAGCATCAACGGTCATGTCGCTCTCTTAATATATTACTATTGTTGTCCATAAAGATCAAAAGATATTACAACAAAAGCAAACACTGGCATACTTGCCAAGTTACTCAGGAAACGATCACAAATTGTGTTGCAACACTTCAACCTCTCCACTTTACTAGCTGCCTGGAAGCAAAAACAAACTTCATTACAAAATAGCCAGCACTCTGTCTAACATCCGACTGGATGAGGAAGTTAAAAGAAAAAGATTATCTGACAGAATATTTCCTAAGTGAACTAATTCATTGTAGCAATGTTACATTCATGAGAAAGTAATCTGATGTAACACAAAATCCTTCAGTGGAAATTAACAGGTACTCAGCACATTGACAATCAGTCCAACTGCCATCAACTACACATACGCTATGGAAAAGTTTATACTGGTGTGCTGCATAGCTGACATGTGTTAGACCCTCATCTCCCATGTGTTGAAGTATTTGCTAGTCCTTCACACAAGGTGTATTTCCTCATAAGAAGTACTGAGGCAACTTCCACACAGAATTGGTGCAAAACTGCATGAATTAACATTTCTTTTCAAACCCTAATAATTAAATATTACATGTAAAAAATCAGACATTCACCTTTATTTTATTTCACTGTTACAAACAGCCATGTAAAAAGATTTTATGCAAACAGGCCCTTCAGTCAGCATCCACTCCTGAATTTTATCAAGTTTCAGTAAATGCAAAAAAGGTAAAACTCAGGCAGAAAACATAGCTTCACCTAATTCTGTTTTGAAACCACTTCTTTCTCCTAGATATAAATAACATCAGTACATTATTTCATTATTTGCTTGGAAAGTTCATAGACATTTACGAAACTGCATTACAAGTCAAATTAATAATAAATCCTCAGATCCAGGGACAGTTTTGTATGATTCAGTTCCATGGCAAATAAATAAAACCCTTCATTCGGTCACAATGCAAAGGTAATTCTCATTCCCACTGCTTTGTTCTTCTAAAAAGTCTGGGTTTGTTTTGTATAATACCAGAGGGAACTACAAATGCAAATACAATGTGGCACTTCTACAGGGTTCCTCTACTTGTAATTTACATAACCAAATAAGTACCCTTCAGGTCAACTGATGGCTGATTATCTATACACCTCCCTTCACTGACGTCCCAACTCCTCAGTAATTTCAATCTAAGAGATTCTTCCATACATACTATTGTCAGCAGTTATTAAAATTCTCAACTTTTTACCCATCCACAAGAGGACTGTGCAAAGGACATCTAAGGGAAGTATGAGTTCAGGCTTGCTGTCCAAGGATTATTTGGGAAGAAACATTAGCGGCCATCCAGCCTGGCGTTATATCTCATTTGAAACATCTACTCATTCCTGAAACAAAGAAAATTTCAATAAAGTACTTTTACTGGTTTAACAGCAGTGAGCTCGGGGATGTCTCAAAGTGCTCAGTCTTTCCGAGGAGGAGAAGGAATCAGCAGCCCAAATATATTAACCTTCCTTCTCAATGCAAACTGCCACCACAGGAGCTCTGCAGTCCTATTAGTGAAGTTATAACGGGCCAACAGGCAGAGGGCAAAATTGGTCAAAAGTGGCTGCTGCAGTCATATTTTTAGAATTATGATTAATGACACTAATAATGTGGATGATTACTTGATATGTGTATCTCCTGCAGTTATCATATTGCACTGGCTGCCTACGTCCACAATAAACATGATGCTATCATTTACCTTCTTTATTGAAGGCAATCCTTCTCTTGAAGGGAGGCACATTCTAATTACTGTAATGTTTTATGTCTTAAACATTTTGCAGCTCTGGACTTTGCCAACAGCTTTCATGTCTACCATTGATTAATTACAGAATGTTAATCAAAATTAGAACCTAATGCAGTCATTTATGAGTGTGCTGCAAGTGCCAAAGATAGTTAGGCTGCCATACCAAGCTTGGAGAATGGCGGGTTTCAAAATTAAATCCCAGAAATATGGAAGTGGCAAAAGATTTTACCTTGAGTGATTTGAGTTTAAAAATCTTACTTCAGTTGAATGACTGGCACCCACCCAAGACGAGAGGTCTTTATTGTGCATGTATGTGTACTTGCATGTTCCTATTAAATTTTTCTACTCTATAAATGTCTTAAATTTTTTCATTTATGCCACTGTTGATGCAGTTGTTTCTCACCTCTTTACAAGCCTTCCCTGCTGCTACAGCTCTTGCAAAACACCAGTCAAGACAGTGTAGTTTTGAAGTAGTTAAACAAGTGAAAAAATAATTTGCAGGGACAAATACATAAGTTTTTTTTTTTAATGTGGATTTTTATGGTACTGTCATACAAACATTCACCGTGAAGTTAAGTGTTTTTTTAATACCATTACTGAACTGCTGAAATGGATGCTAATATAGCTTGGAGTGCTAATGTCAAATCTTGGTAATAAAAAAAGACAGACTGCTGAATGAAATAATTTCAAGTAAAAAAAGAACAAAAGTGCTCTCACTCTCGGCACTCCACTTTTTATTGAATTGGGACTGACTGAGCCAATTGCTTTAGAAGTCTGTAAAACACAATTACTAGTGAGCTGACTGACCCAGCAGTGCCACTTCTGTGACGGAACAGACTAAAAAGACTGCAGAATTAGTGCTGCTCCCATATCTGGCTATCAGACCTGGAGAGACATCCAGCACAGGATCTGTTATCCTTCCTGCCAGGGCCTGCCTCCTCCCCATCATGAAATCCTGCACAATGTATCATCTGCGTGCATCTTCTTCGTGAAACAAGGGTTTATTTACCTTTTGTGAGTCGGAATCCAAGTTCTTCCTTCTATCCAGTGTAATTTTAGATCTTTATCTACCAGCACAGCGGTGTATAGGGTTTTCTTTCAGTACATGCATCCACAGACACACACATATATATATGTTTAAGACCTATTTTTATTTATGCATTTGTGGCATTAAAACAAAACTACAATGTAAGATTTGTGGACAACAAAATTAACTCTGTCCTCTTTGCACTTTCAGTTGTAAACAGCTGAAGTGTACTTGCTTTTTATTTTAGCATAACAAAGAAAAGGAGAGAGGAGAGGAAGAGGGAGTGAAACTGAAAAACATACTGAACTAGAAGCAAGCAACACTTTTCCCTAGTTAATAAAATAAGCAATAAAGTTTGTAAAGCACTAGACTCAAAATCAGTAACAATCGGAAATAACAACTTCTAAGACTTGCAATTTACGGCTTTATGCTTCATACTCATATAGTTGACACAGACATACAGCTTAGGTTTGGGTTCTTTTTCCCTTTCTCTTAAAAAAAAAAAAAGGCAAAACCAAGTGACAGTAAAAAATATCTTATTGCAATCCTATCCTTTTTTTCTCTCCTCCTTTTTTCCCCATACAAAACTATGCATATTACATTTATTCACCATGCCAACAAAGTCCTGCGGTCATTTCTTTTTTATAACAGTGTACATATTTGGCAAATCTAAAACTCTTTCATTTCTCTTCCAGGTCCATTTATACAAAGCTTGCAGGTGCCTTATGGCAAAAATCTTAAATTATTTCTTAGACAGATCTTTTTAAGTAATGCTTTTCAGGTCAAGCTTAAATGCAAAATGAGTTCTTAATTAAAAAAAAAAATGGGAGGAGAGACAAACTTGCTTAGCACAAGGGCAAACTGCTCATTTAAAAGATGTTGCTGGGAAGTAGAAAGCACTACTAAAAGCCTTGGATTTTCTTCAGAAGTGGTGGGCTTAAAACTTCTGTCAGGAAATATCCAGTGTTTGTCATTAATATGCAGCATCTGATGAGCCGTTAAGTGTTATCAGACCTGAGAGATTTCTGTGTTACCTCCGGTCCCGACCTACCATAGGAGGTACCTCTAATACCACTGGGAACGTTTTACTTTGTACCTGCTGGATGCAAAGGAGTGGTTTCTACTGTAGTATCTACAGCATAATACCATGAAAACATGAAACAGTGGTTTCAACTATAGTACCTAAGGCATAATATCACAAATCCTGATAGCACAGCTGGCCATCTTTTCTGAAGAGAGGCGCAGGTGGCGAGTACTGCAGGTCAGGATTAAGGAGTAGTGAAAAGTTGTGCACAATGCCTCGCAGTGCACTTGCAGTGCCTGTACACTATATAGTCTGGTTATTTTTTTCCGTAACTGTTTCTAACCACACAGTATACTCCTGCAATTACAGGCTCTTTACCAATTTGCTACTATACCCTGCTGCATTTACTAACCACTAGCAACTTGTGTAACCAGGAAAAGGTGTCCCAGATTTAGAGAGGTTGTGGTTTTGAGTTTCTTTATCTCCAGGGCCCATAAACTGACAAATCTTTTTGAGTAATATCTTTTTAATAAGACATATTCAAGTGTAAAATATGCAAAAATGCCTATTTTCTCATGCATCTGTTGCAAACTCGCCTTCAGGCCAGTGCCGTAGACATCACTAGCTACAGCAAAATGGTCCCTGCAATTCTTAACCAATCTACCTGGGCTACTAGCAAAGAGATATCTTGTCAGAAAAGTGAACATGAAACCCAATGAGGTTTGTTTTAATACACTGACAACCACTTCATAATTCTATTTCAAATAATAACCCCCTAACCTCACAAACCTAGGAATGACTGCATCTTTGGGGTGAGGCCAACTCTGCACGATGTCCACCTCTGTCTAGAGTATAGCACAGGACTGGCACACTGTCCTTCAAAACACTGCTGTAGCTATTTGGAGTCCATATACACAGTTATTTTTTTCCCTTTGTGGGTTATATTCTTCTAGGACTTGCCTCACCAGTTTTCTTACTTTCAGGTAAACTTAGCTCTTAATTCATATTTGCCCCAGCACGGTCACTCAGTTCACAATAATGAATAAAATGGCTCACATCTAGGTGGGGAGCGTCATCAGCATCATCATTAAAGGCAGAAGAAGATGGCCTCA
>NW_022994736.1:0-9726 GCF_012275295.1 Melopsittacus undulatus
CAGCCTAGCCATAACGAGGTCTGGGACCAGGGCCCCGGCAGGTGGGCAGCCTAGCCCTAACGAGGCCGGGGACCAGGGCCCCGGCAGGTGGGCAGCCTAGCCCTAACGAGGCCCGGGACCACGGCCCCCTAGCCCCCGTGGCGGCAGGTGGGCAGCCTAGTCCCTAAAGAGGCCGGGGACCAGGGCCCCCTAGCCCCCGTGGCGGCAGGTGGGCAACGTAGCCCTAACGAGGCCGGGGACCAGGGCCCTGGCAGGTGGGCAGCCTAGCCCTAACGAGGCCGGGGACCAGAGCCCCCTAGCCCCCGTGGCGTCAGGTGAGCAGCCTAGCCCTAACGAGGCCGGGAACCAGGGTCCCATAGCCCCCGTGGCGGCAGGTGGGTAGCCTAGACCTAACGAGGCCGGAGACCAGGGCCCCCTAGCCCCCGTGGCAGCAGGTGGGCAACCTAGCACTAACGAGGCCGGGGACCAGGGCCCCCTAGCCCCCGTGGCGGCAGGTGGGCAGCGTAGCCCTATCGAGGCCGGGGACCAGGGCCCCTTAGCCCCCGTGGCGGCAGGTGGGCAGCCTAGCATTAACGAGGAAGGGGACCTGGGCCCCGGCAGGAGGCCAGCCTCGCCTTAAAGAGGCCAGGACCAGGGCCCCGGCAGGTATGCAGCCTAGCCCTAACGAGGCCGGGGGCGAGGGCCCCGGCAGGTGGGCAGCCTAGCCCTAACGAGGCCGGGGATCAAGGCCCCCTAGCCCCCGTGGCTGCAGGTGGTCAGCCTAGCCCTAAAAGGCCGGGGAACAGGGCCGCGGCAGGTGGGCAGCCTAGCCCTAACGAGGCCGGGGACCAGGGCCCCGGCAGGTGGGCAGCCTAGCCCTAACGAGGCCGGGGACCAGGGCCCCGGCAGGTGGGCAGCCTAGCCCTAACGAGGCCGGGGACCAGTGACCCCTAGCCCCCGTGGTGGCAGTAGGCAGCCTAGCCCTAACGAGGCCGGGGACCAGGGCATTGGCAGGTGGGCAGCCTAGCCCTAACGAGGCCGGGGACCAGGGCCCCGGCAGGTGGGCAGCCTAGCCCTAACGAGGCCGGGGACCACGGCCCCCTAGCCCCCGTGGCGGCAGGTGAACAGCCTAGCCCTAACGAGACCGTGGACCAGGGCCCCGGCAGGTGGGCAGCCTAGCCCTAACGAGGCCGGGGACCAGGGTCCCGGTAGGTGGGCAGCCTAGCCCTAATGAGGCCGGGGACCAGGGCCCCGGCAGGTGGGCAGCCTAGCCCTAACGAGGCCGGGGACCAGGGCCCCGGCAGGTGGGCAGCCTAGCCCTAACGAGGAACGGGACCAGGGCCCTCTAGCCCCCGTGGCGGCAGGTGGTCAGCCTAGCCCTAACGAGGCCGGGGACCAGGGTCCCGGTAGGTGGGCAGCCTAGCCCTAATGAGGCCGGGGACCAGGGCCCCGGCAGGTGGGCAGCCTAGCCCTAACGAGGCCGGGGACCAGGGCCCCGGCAAGTGGGCAGCCTAGCCCTAACGAGGCCGGGGACCAGGGCCTTGGCAGGTGGGCAGCCTAGCCCTAAGGAGGCCTGGGACCAGGGCCCCGGCAGGTGGGCAGCCTAGCCCTAACGAGGCCCGGGACCACGGCCCCCTAGCCCCCGTGGCGGCAGGTGGGCAGCCTAGTCCTAACGAGGCCGGGGACCAGGGCCCCGGCAGGTGGGTAGCCTAGCCCTAACGAGGCCGGGGACCAAGGCCCCCTACCTCCCGTGGTGGCAGTAGTGCAACCTAGCCCTAACGAGGCCGGGGACCAGGTCCCCCTAGCCCCCGTGGCGGCAGGTGGTCAGCCTAGCCCTAACGAGGCCGGGGACCAGGGCCTTGGCAGGTGGGCAGCCTAGCCCTAATGAGGCCGGGGACCAGGGCCCCGGCAGGTGGGCAGCCTAGCCCTAACTAGGACGGGGACCAGGGTCCCGGCAGGTGGGTAGCCTAGACCTAACGAGGCCGGAGACCAGGGCCCCCTAGCCCCCGTGGCAGCAGGTGGGCAACCTAGCACTAACGAGGCCGGGGACCAGGGCCCCCTAGCCCCCGTGGCGGCAGGTGGGCAGCGTAGCCCTATCGAGGCCGGGGACCAGGGCCCCTTAGCCCCCGTGGGCGGCAGGTGGGCAGCCTAGCATTAACGAGGAAGGGGACCTGGGCCCCGGCAGGAGGCCAGCCTCGCCTTAAAGAGGCCCAGGACCAGGGCCCCGGCAGGTATGCAGCCTAGCCCTAACGAGGCCGGGGGCGAGGGCCCCGGCAGGTGGGCAGCCTAGCCCTAACGAGGCCGGGGATCAAGGCCCCCTAGCCCCCGTGGCTGCAGGTGGTCAGCCTAGCCCTAAAAAGGCCGGGGAACAGGGCCGCGGCAGGTGGGCAGCCTAGCCCTAACGAGGCCGGGGACCAGGGCCCCGGCAGGTGGGCAGCCTAGCCCTAACGAGGCCGGGGACCAGGGCCCCGGCAGGTGGGCAGCCTAGCCCTAACGAGGCCGGGGACCAGTGACCCCTAGCCCCCGTGGTGGCAGTAGGGCAGCCTAGCCCTAACGAGGCCGGGGACCAGGGCATTGGCAGGTGGGCAGCCTAGCCCTAACGAGGCCGGGGACCAGGGCCCGGCAGGTGGGCAGCCTAGCCCTAACGAGGCCGGGGACCACGGCCCCCTAGCCCCCGTGGCGGCAGGTGAACAGCCTAGCCCTAACGAGACCGTGGACCAGGGCCCCGGCAGGTGGGCAGCCTAGCCCTAACGAGGCCGGGGACCAGGGTCCCGGTAGGTGGGCAGCCTAGCCCTAATGAGGCCGGGGACCAGGGCCCCGGCAGGTGGGCAGCCTAGCCCTAACGAGGCCGGGGACCAGGGCCCCGGCAGGTGGGCAGCCTAGCCCTAACGAGGAACGGGACCAGGGCCCTCTAGCCCCCGTGGCGGCAGGTGGTCAGCCTAGCCCTAACGAGGCCGGGGACCAGGGTCCCGGTAGTGGGCAGCCTAGCCCTAATGAGGCCGGGGACCAGGGCCCCGGCAGGTGGGCAGCCTAGCCCTAACGAGGCCGGGGACCAGGGCCCCGGCAAGTGGGCAGCCTAGCCCTAACGAGGCCGGGGACCAGGGCCTTGGCAGGTGGGCAGCCTAGCCCTAAGGAGGCCTGGGACCAGGGCCCCGGCAGGTGGGCAGCCTAGCCCTAACGAGGCCCGGGACCACGGCCCCCTAGCCCCCGTGGCGGCAGGTGGGCAGCCTAGTCCTAACGAGGCCGGGGACCAGGGCCCCGGCAGGTGGGTAGCCTAGCCCTAACGAGGCCGGGGGACCAAGGCCCCCTACCTCCCGTGGTGGCAGTAGTGCAACCTAGCCCTAACGAGGCCGGGGACCAGGTCCCCCTAGCCCCCGTGGCGGCAGGTGGTCAGCCTAGCCCTAACGAGGCCGGGGACCAGGGCCTTGGCAGGTGGGCAGCCTAGCCCTAATGAGGCCGGGGACCAGGGCCCCGGCAGGTGGGCAGCCTAGCCCTAACTAGGACGGGGACCAGGGTCCCGGTAGGTGGGCAGCCTAGCCCTAACTAGGACGGGGACCAGGGTCCCGGTAGGTGGGCAGCCTAGCCCTAACGAGGCCGGGGACCAGGGCCCCGGCAGGTGGGCAGCCTAGCCCTAACGAGGCCGGGGACCAGGGCCCCGGCAGGTGAGCAGCCTAGCCCTAACGAGGCCGGGAACCAGGGTCCCATAGCCCCCGTGGCGGCAGGTGGGTAGCCTAGACCTAACGAGGCCGGAGACCAGGGCCCCCTAGCCCCCGTGGCGGCAGGTGGGCAACCTAGCACTAACGAGGCCGGGGACCAGGGCCCCCTAGCCCCCGTGGCGGCAGGTTGGCAACCTAGCACTAACGAGGCCGGGGACCAGGGCCCCCTAGCCCCCGTGGCGGCAGGTGGGCAGCCTAGCCCTAACAAGGCCGGGGACCAGGAACCCTTAGCTCCCGTGGCGGCAGGTGGGCAGCCTAGCCCTATCGAGGCCGGGGACCAGGGCCCCTTAGCCCCCGTGGCGGCAGGTGGGCAGCCTAGCCCTAACGAGGACAGGGGCCTGGGCCCCGGCAGGAGGGCAGCCTAGCCTTAAAGAGGCCCAGGACCAGGGCCCCGGCAGGTATGCAGCCTAGCCCTAACGAGGGCGGGGGCGAGGGCCCCCTAGCCCCCGTGGCGGCAGGTGGGCAGCCTCGCCCTATCGAGGCCGGGGACCAGGGCCCCGGCAGGTGGGCAGCCTAGCCCTAACGAGGCCGGGGACCAAGGCCCCCTACCCCCCGTGGTGGCAGTAGGGCAGCCTAGCCCTAACGAGGCCGGGGACCAGGGCATTGGCAGGTGGGCAGCATAGCCCTAACGAGGCCGGGGACCAGGGCCCCGGCAGGTGGGCAGCCTAGCCCTAACGAGGCCGGGGACCACGGCCCCCTAGCCCCCGTGGCGGCAGGTGAACAGCCTAGCCCTAACGAGACCGTGGACCAGGGCCCCGGCAGGTGGGCAGCCTAGCCCTAACGAGGCCGGGGACCAGGGTCCCGGTAGGTGGGCAGCCTAGCCCAAACGAGGCCGGGGGACCAGGGCCCCGGCAGGTGGGCAGCCTAGCCCTAACGAGGCCGGGGACCAGGGCCCCGGCAGGTGGGCAGCCTAGCCCTAACGAGGGAACGGGACCAGGGCCCCCTAGCCCCCGTGGCGGCAGGTGGTCAGCCTAGCCCTAACGAGGTCGGGGACCAGGGCCCCGGCAGGTTGGCAGCCTAGCCCTAAAGAGGCCGGGGACCAGGGCCCCGGCAGGTGGGCAGCCTAGCCCTAACGAGTCCGGGGACCAGGGCCCCGGCAGGTGGGTAGCCTAGCCCTAACGAGGCCGGGGACCAAGGCCCCCTACCACACGTGGTGGCAGTAGGGCAGCCTAGCCCTAACGAGGCCGGGGACCAGGTCCCCCTAGCCCCCGTGGCGGCAGGTGGTCAGCCTAGCCCTAACGAGGCCGGGGACCAGGGCCTTGGCAGGTGGGCAGCCTAGCCCTAAGGAGGCCGGGGACCAGGGCCCCCTAGCCCCCGTGGCGGCAGGTGGGTAGCCTAGACCTAACGAGGCCGGGGACCAGGGCCCCCTAGCCCCCGTGGCGGCAGGTGGGCAGCCTAGCCCTATCGAGGCCGGGACCAGGGCCCCTTAGCCCCGTGGCGGCAGGTGGTCAGCCTAGCCCTAACGAGGACGGGGACCTGGGCCCCGGCAGGAGGGCAGCCTAGCCTTAAAGAGGCCCAGGACCAGGGCCCCGGCAGGTATGCAGCCTAGCCCTAAGGAGGCCGGGGGCGAGGGCCCCCCTAGCCCCCGTGGCGGCAGGTGGGCAGCCTAGCCCTAACGAGGCCGGGGACCTGGGCCCTGGCAGGTGGGCAGCCTAGCACTAACGAGGCCGGGGGCGAGGGCCCCCTAGCCCCCGTGGCTGCAGGTGGTCAGCCTAGCCCTAACAAGGCCGGGGGACCAGGGCCACGGCAGGTGGGCAGCCTTGCCCTAACGAGGCCGGGGACCAGGGCCCCGGCAGGTGGGCAGCCTAGCCCTAACAAGGCCGGCGACCAGGGCCCCGGGAGGTGGGCAGCCTAGCCCTAACGAGGCCGGGGACCAGGGCTCCCTAGCCCCCGTGGCGGCAGGTGGGCAGCCTAGTCCTAACGAGGCCGGGGACCAGGGCCCCCTAGCCCCTGTGGCGGTAGGTGGGCAGCATAGCCCTAACGAGGACGGGCACCAGGGCCCCGGTAGGTGGGCAGCCTAGCCCTAACGAGGCCGGGGACCAGGGCCCCTAGCCCCCGTGGCGGCAGGTGGGCAGCCTAGCCCTAACGAGGCCGGGGACCAGGGCCCCGGCTGGTGGGCAGCCTAGCCCTAACGAGGCCGGGGACCACGGCCCCCTAGCCCCCGTGGCGGCAGGTGGGCAGCCTAGCCCTAACGAGACCGTGGACCAGGGCCCCGGCAGGTGGGCAGCCTTGCCCTAACGAGGCCGGGGACCAGGGTCCCGGTAGGTGGGCAGCCTAGCCCTAACGAGGCCGGGGACCAGGGCCCCGTCAGGTGGGCAGCCTAGCCCTAACGAGGCCGGGGACCAGGGCCCCGTCAGGTGGGCAGCCTAGCCCTAACGAGGAACGGGACCAGAGCCCCCTAGCCCCCGTGGCGGCAGGTGCTCAGCCTAGCCCTAACGAGGTCTGGGACCAGGGCCCCGGCAGGTGGGCAGCCTAGCCCTAACGAGGCCGGGGACCAGGGCCCCGGCAGGTGGGCAGCCTAGCCCTAACGAGGCCCGGGACCACGGCCCCCTAGCCCCCGTGGCGGCAGGTGGGCAGCCTAGTCCTAAAGAGGCCGGGGACCAGGGCCCCCTAGCCCCCGTGGCGGCAGGTGGGCAACGTAGCCCTAACGAGGCCGGGGACCAGGGCCCTGGCAGGTGGGCAGCCTAGCCCTAACGAGGCCGGGACCAGAGCCCCCTAGCCCCCGTGGCGTCAGGTGAGCAGCCTAGCCCTAACGAGGGCCGGGAACCAGGGTCCCATAGCCCCCGTGGCGGCAGGTGGGTAGCCTAGCCCTATCGAGGCCGGGGACCAGGGCCCCTTAGCCCCCGTGGCGGCAGGTGGGCAGCCTAGCCCTAACGAGGACAGGGGCCTGGGCCCCGGCAGGAGGGCAGCCTAGCCTTAAAGAGGGCCCAGGACCAGGGCCCCGGCAGGTATGCAGCCTAGCCCTAACGAGGGCGGGGGGCGAGGGCCCCCTAGCCCCCGTGGCGGCAGGTGGGCAGCCTCGCCCTATCGAGGCCGGGACCAGGGCCCCGGCAGGTGGTCAGCCTAGCCCTAACGAGGGCCGGGGACCAAGGCCCCCTACCCCCCGTGGTGGCAGTAGGGCAGCCTAGCCCTAACGAGGCCGGGGACCAGGGCATTGGCAGGTGGGCAGCATAGCCCTAACGAGGCCGGGGACCAGGGCCCCGGCAGGTGGGCAGCCTAGCCCTAACGAGGCCGGGGACCACGGCCCCCTAGCCCCCGTGGCGGCAGGTGAACAGCCTAGCCCTAACGAGACCGTGGACCAGGGCCCCGGCAGGTGGGCAGCCTAGCCCTAACGAGGCCGGGGACCAGGGTCCCGGTAGGTGGGCAGCCTAGCCCAAACGAGGCCGGGGACCAGGGCCCCGGCAGGTGGGCAGCCTAGCCCTAACGAGGCCGGGGACCAGGGCCCCGGCAGGTGGGCAGCCTAGCCCTAACGAGGAAGGGGACCAGGGCCCCCTAGCCCCCGTGGCGGCAGGTGGTCAGCCTAGCCCTAACGAGGTCGGGGACCAGGGCCCCGGCAGGTTGGCAGCCTAGCCCTAAAGAGGCCGGGGACCAGGGCCCCGGCAGGTGGGCAGCCTAGCCCTAACGAGTCCGGGGACCAGGGCCCCGGCAGGTGGGTAGCCTAGCCCTAACGAGGCCGGGGACCAAGGCCCCCTACCACCCGTGGTGGCAGTAGGGCAGCCTAGCCCTAACGAGGCCGGGGACCAGGTCCCCCTAGCCCCCGTGGCGGCAGGTGGTCAGCCTAGCCCTAACGAGGCCGGGGACCAGGGCCCTGGCAGGTGGGCAGCCTAGCCCTAAGGAGGCCGGGGACCAGGGCCCCCTAGCCCCCGTGGCGGCAGGTGGGTAGCCTAGACCTAACGAGGCCGGGGACCAGGGCCCCCTAGCCCCCGTGGCGGCAGGTGGGCAGCCTAGCCCTATCGAGGCCGGGGACCAGGGCCCCTTAGCCCCCGTGGCGGCAGGTGGTCAGCCTAGCCCTAACGAGGACGGGGACCTGGGCCCCGGCAGGAGGGCAGCCTAGCCTTAAAGAGGCCCAGGACCAGGGCCCCGGCAGGTATGCAGCCTAGCCCTAAGGAGGCCGGGGGCGAGGGCCCCCTAGCCCCCGTGGCGGCAGGTGGGCAGCCTAGCCCTAACGAGGCCGGGGACCTGGGCCCTGGCAGGTGGGCAGCCTAGCACTAACGAGGCCGGGGGCGAGGGCCCCCTAGCCCCCGTGGCTGCAGGTGGTCAGCCTAGCCCTAACAAGGCTGGGGACCAGGGCCACGGCAGGTGGGCAGCCTTGCCCTAACGAGGCCGGGGACCAGGGCCCCGGCAGGTGGGCAGCCTAGCCCTAACAAGGCCGGCGACCAGGGCCCGGGAGGTGGGCAGCCTAGCCCTAACGAGGCCGGGGACCAGGGCTCCCTAGCCCCCGTGGCGGCAGGTGGGCAGCCTAGTCCTAACGAGGCCGGGGACCAGGGCCCCCTAGCCCCTGTGGCGGTAGGTGGGCAGCATAGCCCTAACGAGGACGGGCACCAGGGCCCCGGTAGGTGGGCAGCCTAGCCCTAACGAGGCCGGGGACCAGGGCCCCCTAGCCCCCGTGGCGGCAGGTGGGCAGCCTAGCCCTAACGAGGCCGGGGACCAGGGCCCCGGCTGGTGGGCAGCCTAGCCCTAACGAGGCCGGGACCACGGCCCCCTAGCCCCCGTGGCGGCAGGTGGGCAGCCTAGCCCTAACGAGACCGTGGACCAGGGCCCCGGCAGGTGGGCAGCCTAGCCCTAACGAGGCCGGGGACCAGGGTCCCGGTAGGTGGGCAGCCTAGCCCTAACGAGGCCGGGGACCAGGGCCCCGTCAGGTGGGCAGCCTAGCCCTAACGAGGCCGGGGACCAGGGCCCCGGCAGGTGGGGCAGCCTAGCCCTAACGAGGAACGGGACCAGAGCCCCCTAGCCCCCGTGGCGGCAGGTGCTCAGCCTAGCCCTAACGAGGTCTGGGACCAGGGCCCCGGCAGGTGGGCAGCCTAGCCCTAACGAGGCCGGGGACCAGGGCCCCGGCAGGTGGGCAGCCTAGCCCTAACGAGGCCCGGGACCACGGCCCCCTAGCCCCCGTGGCGGCAGGTGGGCAGCCTAGTCCTAAAGAGGCCGGGGACCAGGGCCCCCTAGCCCCCGTGGCGGCAGGTGGGCAACGTAGCCCTAACGAGGCCGGGGACCAGGGCCCTGGCAGGTGGGCAGCCTAGCCCTAACGAGGCCGGGGACCAGAGCCCCCTAGCCCCCGTGGCGTCAGGTGAGCAGCCTAGCCCTAACGAGGCCGGGAACCAGGGTCCCATAGCCCCCGTGGCGGCAGGTGGGTAGCCTAGACCTAACGAGGCCGGAGACCAGGGCCCCCTAGCCCCCGTGGCGGCAGGTGGGCAACCTAGCACTAACGAGGCCGGGGACCAGGGCCCCCCTAGCCCCCGTGGCGGCAGGTGGGCAGCGTAGCCCTATCGAGGCCGGGGACCAGGGCCCCTTAGCCCCCGTGGCGGCAGGTGGGCAGCCTAGCATTAACGAGGAAGGGGACCTGGGCCCCGGCAGGAGGCCAGCCTCGCCTTAAAGAGGCCCAGGACCAGGGCCCCGGCAGGTATGCAGCCTAGCCCTAACGAGGCCGGGGGCGAGGGCCCCGGCAGGTGGGCAGCCTAGCCCTAACGAGGCCGGGGATCAAGGCCCCCTAGCCCCCGTGGCTGCAGGTGGTCAGCCTAGCCCTAAAAAGGCCGGGGAACAGGGCCGCGGCAGGTGGGCAGCCTAGCCCTAACGAGGCCGGGGACCAGGGCCCCGGCAGGTGGGCAGCCTAGCCCTAACGAGGCCGGGGACCAGGGCCCCGGCAGGTGGGCAGCCTAGCCCTAACGAGGCCGGGAACCAGTGACCCCTAGCCCCCGTGGTGGCAGTAGGGCAGCCTAGCCCTAACGAGGCCGGGGACCAGGGCATTGGCAGGTGGGCAGCCTAGCCTAACGAGGCCGGGGACCACGGCCCCCTAGCCCCCGTGGCGGCAGGTGAA
>NW_022994737.1:0-9686 GCF_012275295.1 Melopsittacus undulatus
AAAGACAAAAACCAGTTAGAATGGAAGCAATCATCAGATTCATCCCAAGGGACCTATAGGGTGAAACCTGCTGTTCAACAGATTTGCAAGTACCTAGAAAAGGGCTATTTACTGAGGAGATAGTCCGCTGACACAAATTTATCCAAAGAATACTCAACTAATATAGGGCCTGAACAGTTGGAAGATTACTTACTTATTAGTGATAATTAAAATCAGAAGTGTTTTATTCAGAAGTGATACAGCTGTCCTTGAAACATGAGTAACAGGACTTCAAAAAAAGTAAATTCTACTCATTCCGGATGGACCCTAAAGTATTGCTAGGGAAAATATCTGGAGCTGAAACGATATATTGAGCTATACTTGCACAGGTCTTGGTACTCAACAAATGCCAGACACAAAACAAATCTCCAAGATCTTTGCCTGGACACACCTGAGATAAAAGTTTAAGGTACAAATCATAATATAGCAAAGGTAGAAAAAATGGAGCGCTCTTTCTAGATAAGAAACAATTCAATTACAGGGCAAGCTTGAAAAGGATCTGGTCCTAAATTAACTGTAAGTAAGAGTCTGCAAGTAGTTTTTTAACTGAACTTCCTGAATTTTCTTGTAATTGGTCAGATATCTATCTAATCCTACCACTTTCTAAATGACTTTCTTTGCAGATGAAGCAGATGAAGGACAAGATTATCATTCTTATTGTACTGGCTAAGTATTCATCTTACCTAAACTAAATCATGACAGAACAATCAAAACCTTAAGGGCTTTTCTATTTAAATGAACTTAATTCGGTTCATGTTTTGCTTGTGTTTTTACCACAGTACTAAATTTCTTTCAGATCTTAAGCATCAAAGAATTCTGTGTTTACCTTCCCCATACTTCAGAATACTTTCAAAAAAATGAATGTATATAAAACTTGAAATATTAACCCAGAAGTAATTAATTGCATAAAATAGCTACAAAACTTTTTTTCAGTGTTAAAGTGTATTAGAAAACAACTAGTTCTCTTGAATAATATGCAGACACAAAGGACAACAAACTAATCTGACAACGTGCCAGAAGATGTGCATAAGATTATACACAATTCATAAGATTGTGATTATCAATTAAAATATTGTACAATTTTCTGGAAATCATGGGTGATACTTATTTGATATAGATATAGCACCAGTATCTTACAGCCTCTCTGTGGATATAGCAATCCGTAGAATTTTCTTTACATCACTTGAGAAGTTTGAGCTCCTAGTTGGCCAAAAATTTGTATGTTTAATCTTTCATCCACGCATGAACTAACCAGATCACATTTCCTTTTTCTTTTTAATATTCCAACTTTGTTAAAGTCAATATGGAAACTAGCAAATTCACTGATTTAGAAAATATTTACTGCTCTATCATCAATAAATGTGTAATTGTATGAAACGAAACAGTTCTATTTATAGCATCTATGGAAAAATAATTACTGACAGATCAAAATCTGTCACCACTGAGGTATGATGCAATAAGTAGGTAATAGTCTTCAGCCCTATAGGATATGGCTGCTAAATGTTTCATCAGTAACTCAGACTTCAAGGAAAATCTGGGAAGTAAATATTGACATACCTAAATGTCAATTTAATCTAAGGACAGATTATAGGTAATGATGTAAATAGTACTGTTAAATGACACAGAATCTTAAACACCCACAAGATGAAAATGAAACTTCAACATTGCAATACACTCACAGAAGCATGTCTGGCACCATGCAAAGATGAGGTAATTTCAGGATAGGGAAAAATATTTAGTATAAAACTTTTTAAACTCTATCCCAGATCAGTAAGATAACCAGATGAAAATCCTCAAGATGAATGCTGCTTTGCTGCTATTTTCATTTCAACTTACCCACTCTACTTTTGAAACCTGCTATTCGTCTGGCCTAATAGCACTAGCAATACCCAACAGATCTGGGGAGCTCTTTCAAAATAGCTCCCCAGGTCTGAGGCACAAATCGATGCCATCTGATTGCTTCTATTTCCTCTTCCATAAGATCATAAAAAAAGTAATTTATGCTAAAAATAATGTTCAATTTCCATTTATGGCCCACATCCAAAGTAGCTGGTGTGATTTTTCAGTCAATAAGGAATGTAAGACATTGTGCACAAATACTCACTGTAATGTTATCCAGGAGTTTGGCCATATGCTTAATAATTTCACCATGGTGGGCAGGCTGGGTTTGCAGCAGTTTCTTAATGACAACCACACTTTCAGCAACTACAATTTCTGTTTAAGACAAAACAAATCATTAATTTAAAAAGTATTTATACAAAAGAAAAAGCTATAAATAATTAATTGTAAAAGATGTTATCAGTTTTCTAAATATACTTTGCAGAACTGAATTCCATTTATTTGGTAACAGAGATGTAAAACACTCTAAGTAATTCAAGTTCAAGGTTCCAGAATCAAGTTATAAGGCACAGAAACGGGACACAGAAGTGCTCTAAATGTAAAATACCATCCTATTACATACTTTTTTTTAAATTGCTTTTTTGTATTTTTCCTGTTCAGATTGAGGAACAGCATGAAAAAAAAACATCTGTTTTCATTGAAGTATATATATTCATAAGTAATTTGCTGTCTGCATTAAAAATACAAACACTTGTTTAAATTTTCAAAGGTATCTACAATGCTAAATGTAACAGTTCATTCATAAACAAGAAAATAACTAAACATTTCCTTTTCACTCTTTCACCTTTTAAACAGTCTTTCTCAGGTCTGCAACCTAATCTCTTGTACATTTAATGAAGCTTCTAAATAGCAAGCTGTAGATTTATGCCAAAGTCATGCACTGGAGTGCTTAAACTACTGTAACAAGTAACATTTGCAGCCTGATCAACTTGTCTGAAAAGTACAATTCTTGAGGCTGAAAAAGCCGCTGGTGCAGAGGTAAGCTTCTATGCAAGAGTAAATTCATGCTGCAAGGAAAACTGAAACCAAACATACTACTGTAGAAGTTCAACATTTCATTTATATTACAAAATGGGAGTAACCATTTCTCCTAAACTATCATTGTTAAAACAAAGAAAAAGCCCACTACCATTTGTTAAACACAGGTAGTCCCATGTTTCAAGAGTTAAACTGATGCATGGACAGCATCAAGCATGCTGAAGTCTCAAAAGACACAGTATGGGGAAGAGATGTCCTGATTTATTTATTTTTAAATAAGCAACTTCTTTCTGGAGAAAGACTTTCCAAATTCTGTGAGTATGCATGAATATGCCATAAAGCCTTTGAAATGCTTAAATCTTACTCTGTGTCTTTTTGAGTCATCCTTTAACTGAAATGATATCTCAGGCATTTTTCTAGGCTTATTTCTTCAAGTAATGCTAAGACATTTACTTCACGTATCTCAATGTCCCACACAAGCCTACAGATCTATTCAATCTAATCGTTTTTGCCAGATATAAAACCAAAAGAGAGTTTTCAGAATTTTAAACTACAATCTGGAATATTTAGAGAGGGGGACATTGTAATGCAACCTTCATTATTGAGTGTTTTGTGATACTACTTAATGATTAAGCAAAATAACACTGGACCCAAATATGAGTGGACATGAAGTCATTATTAAAAACAACTGTTTGACAGTGTAGAACCAACCATGATAAATGGTTGATAAAACTACTTTAATGCAACTGTGGGACCAAATTTAAAAAAAATGAAACCAGAATTTATGAGCAAATAAAACTGGTAGGTTCCTTTTACGTGAGTCTAGACAAGAAAAAAGGAATACAAAACAAAAGCAAAATGAATTTGTATTAGAAAAGGACTGACATAGTCTAGAAGAGAGGCTCTCAGGCTTGCTTTTATGCACATGAAGAAATCCCAAGATGAGCATGAAATAAAGACACAGACTTAGGTTTACAGACAAATAAAAACCCCTCAAAGAGTAGAAATTAAATTGGCATTTTGGAATGAGTGGTAAAAAGTTTAAAAATGTAACTGCTGGAGTTGTCAAAGTACACACAAGACAATATATGAATGCAAGAATTTCAAAACAGAGTGTGAATTAAATTTATACCAAAGGGCCACAAAAAGTAACCAAATTTAAAAATAAAGACTAATATCACAGAAAATCTGATCAGGGAATGCCACTATCAATAAAGAAGACTACAAGTGGTATCAGCAATTTCAATTTTCATAAATCATAGTAAATATCTTAGTATAATGTCCACTGCTAGTTTTCTTCACACAATTTTGAAGCAACTACTCTCAGCAAGGAAACTTCTCAAACACCTAAAATATATTCAATCACTTAGTGTTCCATTTTGCCAAATGTTATATAAAAACTGACAATGTAGTGGACAGTAAATTGTGGGGACAGAATTAAAATGTTTCGTAATTGAGAATTTGACAACATTATAATAGAAACTCAGGGGAAAAGACCTTAGCAAAAAGAACGTATTACCAGAGAACATTCAAAAGCTGCATTCTGAATACTACATTTGATACTATTTATGCAGAGTCAATTTCCTTCCACTTACATTAACCAGTAATTCCAGAAACTAAAACACACAACTGAAGACTAATTTATCCACAGTCTGTAATCTATATACTATTTCTAAAAGCAGCAAAACTGCATCAACTGCTTTTGGAAGAATATACCACTGAATCTCATAGTGAGGCTAAAAGTGCATCATCACCAAACTTGCAGATGACACCAAGCTAAGTGGTATGATTGCCCACCTGAGGGATGGAATGGATGCCACTGAGAGAGACCTGGACAAGCTTGAGAAGTAGGTCCATGTGAACCTCCTGAGAGTTCAACAAGGGCAAGTGCAAGGTACTGCACTTGGGTCGGAGCAGCCCAATAGCAATACAGACTGGGGGATGAAAGGACTGAGAGCACCCTGCAGAGAAGGGTAGATATACTGGTGGATAAAAAAAAACTGGATATGAGCCAGTAATATGTGCTCATAGTACAGAAAACCACTGTATCTTAAGTTGTATCAAAAGGAGCGTGAACCAGCAGGCTGAGGGAGTGATCCTGCCCCTCTGCTCTGCTCTAGTGAGACCTCACCTGGAGTCCTGCCATCAGCTCCACAGTCCTCAGCACAGAAAGACATGCTGGAAAGGGTCCAGAAGAGGGCAACAAAAATTATCAGAGGGATGGATAAGCAAATCTTATGGTGACACAGTAATGCAGATAAAGTTGAATCAATGGGCCTCATTTCTGAAAACCTGGACAAAGAGCATGGCATCAAATGGGTATATATCACACCCAATATCATGCACCAACCTCTGGGAAAATCAAATGACACAATGGACTGTTAAAGACTACACTGAAAGCAATTGGCAGTGGGACTTTCAAACACTGGGATGCACAACTTAGCAAAAGCCACCTGGTTAGTTAACACTACAGAATTGGGCTGGGCACAGCCTAATCAAACTTTACATACTGTGGAAGCAAATAAACTTACTTGTAGTGCACGTAAAAAGTATGCTAGAAAACCATCTGGGTATTTCTACCTCAGACAACGGCAAACCCACTCACAGAATTGTTTTTAGTCAAGGACCTGGGTGTGCTTGGTGGGCACGTGTGAAATTATTACATGCTGGGGATGTCCCATGGTGGGGAAGTCCCGTATGTACCTTAAGGGTATTTGATATTGGGTTAGAACAGCCAATGAATTAAATTGTTTGATATTAATTGCTATAAAACACTGTATATTATCACTTCTAGGATGCCTACACACCAACCACCACACTGGACACCCCATGGCAACCCATCTCTGCCACTCTGGATTTGCTGATCTGAGCCGCTCCTTCCTGATCACCATATTAAGGAACAATTAACTTCGATGAAACCAGACATGCACAGTATAGTGATGGATTGGTACTGTATCCAGCATGCAATAATCCAGCACCACACACCAACTTGCCTGCCCTGAAAGACTGTTAAAAATATTGGAGCCCAGTCATGGGACTAAATAAACTTGACATTTTGTAGGGATGGTCCATAGTCTAAGGGAATGATGCCTGTGTGTATATATCAAAAGACAGGAAAGGTGGTGGGGTACTGGAAAGTGTGGGCATACTACATCCAGTTCTGGAGTCCCTGCACAGGAAAGACAGAGAACCTCCTGGGGCGGTTCCAGAGGGGACACAAAAACTGTCAGAGGGATGGAAAACCTCGCCCTCTAAAGACAGGCTGAGAAAAGCTGGGATCATTCAGCCTGAAGAAGAGAAGGCTCTGGAGAGATCTATAGAGCCTTTCAATAATGAAAGAGAAAATATAACAAAAGATGGGGACAGACTTTCTAGCAAGGACTGTCGCAATAGTACAGGGAATAATCATTTTAAAGAGGGAAATTTGGAATGATATAAGGAAGACATTTTTTCTATGATGAGGTAGTTAAACACTGGAACAGGTTGCCCAGAGAGGTGGTGGATCCCTATTGCTGGAAACATTCAAGGTCAGCCTGGACAGGCCCTGAGCAACTTCATTAGTTAAAGATGTCCCGCTCCACTGCTGGGGGAGTGGACTAGATGACCTTTAAAGGTCCTTTAACCCAAACCATTCTATGACTTGGTTGTTAGAAGGTTATGCAATTATTAAAACTAATGTAACAAGGCAATTATTAGCGCTAGTATCCAGACAACATTAAGTTTCTGCTTTTCCAGAACTCTCTGAACGTGGTTAATTTTTCCACCCTTATAAATAATGAACTCTGAAATACATTAAAAATACATATGAACTGAATGCTACAAAGAGTTTGTTTTCTTTAATGTCTTTCTAACAGTAATTCCACCAGATAGTTAGTAGTTATCTCATGTATTAACAGTTCCAGTGATTTTGCAACTTGCACTGTTCAAATTTGTATAGATTGGGTGGGAAAAAACAATTGTTTTAGCTATACATCCTCCATTGGTATTTACTTTTAAAAGTCACCCATTGAAGGGACAATCTGCAGGATCTCTATATGCACCAGTACAGACAAAGACAAGAGACTTATATCCCATTTGTCTGCTACACCTGCAGACTTTAATGTTCAGTGGGGCCAGGGTCGTGGAAATTATCAAGGCAATTGCTATAAAGAAATGCGTAAGTCAAATGCCCAATATCACACCAAAGAGCTAAATAACTTTTCTTGCTGTACTTTATTCAGCAGACAAGGAAGGAATAATTCTCAGCCATCAACATGGCCCCCAGAAAACAATGCTCTGGGGAAGTTAGAACTGCTCTTGAAATTTTCTTTGTGTGCTTTATTTAAAATTTTCACTACTCAGGGAAACAGGACTATGGTAAACACCACCTGAATAACAGAAGCACATATAGAAACTGAAACTTTAATGATGAGACAACCAAAGAGCTCTGTTAACAGTTATTCAGCTGCACCTGTCTTCTGAGAGATTATTTTGTGAAGTGCCACTTCACCTCTCAGCACCCGAGTTGCCGAATAAACGGCACAAGCTCCTGTGCCGATACCGCCAACATGCCTTGGCTCTTGGTTTGTATCTACAGTAGGGCCCCTTCCAGAACACGGACATAAATTTGAAGGCAGTTTTTGCCACAAGCTCATTCTCCAAGTTTATTTTTGATTTAGTAGAATTAATTTGGTCACTCTCTTTCACACTCAAGTGGATTACCCATAATAAAACAGTGCAGAGAAAGCAGAGCTAATTCTGTGTTCAGGGACCTCATACCTGCTGGACTTAACAGCTTGGGCTTTCATGCTATGCAAGGCAGCAGAACTGTTTTCAGGCTCCAAACAACTGTGTAAGAAACAGCACAGCAAACAGACTGCTTGCACACTTCAGAGTGGAAAGTTGGAGGAAGCAAGATTAACCAAGACTCTCTTTTCCTCTCATGCTAAATCTCTGTTTTCTCCCTTACCTGTCCCAAAACTCTTCTTATGTTCAGTAAGCTGTGACTATTGTAATTTCCTGCCACCATCAGAAAGGTACATGTAAATTATGCCATTCTATTCATTCCTTGAAAGAAGGAATAAAGACACTGCAGCTACGGTAAACAATTTGCCAGCTGCCAGTTTTAAAGATCCTCAATATATCCCTTTGCAGTCTTTCAGAACAGTAAGCACAAAAAAGATAATTTTATTTGCTAGACAACTACTTAAAAACAGTCCAAGAAAACTAATCTTGTTGAACAGACCTTTGTATACAGGCACATGCACATGCATGTGAGTATATATGGAATTATACTGAGGAAAATATTAATTGACAAGCTCTGATAAAGGAAAAAAAGCTTTTTCATCTTATCTTGGTTTCTTCTTAGCAAAAAGAACAAACAGGAGACTTGTAGCTCATAAACAAAGTCAGAGAAAGCTCTGAGTGTATCAATGGGTACAGGATACTGTGGTACTGCCAAAGCGATGTCTTTAATAAAGGCCTTCCCTTAGGATTACCATGAAAATCTGTCCCAAATATATGGGAGAATTAATCTACTTTCAAGGCTTAGAGAGAACTCATGTGTGTTCTCTGAACAATTCTACTTACCCCAGGCACCTCAAACCCATGCTTTCCTCCTTTCCCAATGTTTATTATTTTTGAACTAAATCTTCCTTAAAGTTATTTCCAATATTAAACCATATTAATGTAGTTGTACATTATATAATAATCTTCCAATTCTTTTATTGGCTTCTACTGTGCAACATTCATTGGTGCTAGTAAGAATATGCAATATTATCAGGTATTGATTTACAGTGCTGCTATAACCTATTTGACTTTATTGGCTCCTTGTTGTGTTCCTTAGTGACTTGCAACTCCATTTCATTCTATAACATACAGAAGGCTGGATTACAAAATCATGCCAAATTTGGGGCCGCTTATCTAAACTATTTAAGATTTTTTTTCAGTTAGGCATTGCTGCAGTAAAAGAAAAAAAAAAATTCCAAGCTTTCAGCACCCTCTACAGGCTAACTGTTTTGAGCAATTAAGTAATGTAACAGTAACTCTGTCATTTATGATAATCACAACCGCACACTTAAGTAATTGCAGTATTTTGAAGAAAAATAAATAGAAAAAACCACTACAACAAAAAAAAAAAACAACAAAACCAAACAAAACAGAAATATGTAATTGCTGGCCACAAGGAATTATTTCACTAACAAAAGAGAAAAGAAGCACCCCAGTGATTATGATAGCGTAGAAAGCAGCTGCCAGAAAGCAGCATCAAATCACTGTTGTTATCCAGTCACATCAATAAATTCCTATAAACGCGAATTCCCCATATAACTTTTCAGAGTGATCTGCTCTGTGTGGTTCTCATTAAGAAAAGGTTTTCATGCCTTCAGCTACTCAGAAAACAAAAAGAGCAATGAGCTTACCATCCCCTGTTGGACAGCAAACTACAAGGCCATTTCAAGGCATTTTGTCAGTCACTTCGGTGATGTTAGTTTTGCGCATCTGCCTATAGCTTGAATTGTAGCTGCAGCAAACTGTTTATCTTGGCTTTTCACATAATCTAAGGAAACAGGATTTTCATTAGTCATTCACAGGTCTTGTCAACCAAGACTCACCCTATTATCCTCATAAGACAAACATACTCTACAACAAATTCCATCTAGAAAGCTACATTACACATTAGAAGTTACACTTTTTTCACCTCGCCTAGGAGACATTTTCTTGCTGGCTTTGGTCACCCATAGCCATACAAACCTCTGATTTCAAGAAAGCTTGGGGCAAGGACAATTACCAAA
>NW_022994738.1:0-9678 GCF_012275295.1 Melopsittacus undulatus
AAATTTGATTTTACTTTTGCATACCACTGGTAAAGGATACCAAAAACATTACATGTAATTCCGTAGAGGATCGTTCTACTGTCCAGCACTTACACAGTAGTCTTGATGTTAGAAGCAATATTAATCAGATGATTGAAGAATGACAGGAATTCTTTGTTTACTACTATTTCTTAAACCTTTTAGTTACATTGTATTTCAATCTACAGTCTTAGGAGATTTTGACCAGCTCTTGAAAAAGACAGATAAATACAATTTCATTGTGCAATACTGTTGGGTTTGTCTTCCAAATATTCACCATTCAAAAGATTTTAACCAACTCCATTTTAAAAAGCAGAAGTAACCCTGAAAAATTAATTTGGTCTCTGATCTGAGTCCTGTTATTTGTCTGGAGATGTTCAGATAGGCACAACCTACAGATTTAGACTGGAGTGCAGGCTCAGATACAAAAACTCATCCAAAGTTGAGCAGAGTTTCAAGATGTAAAGCTGCACTTTCTGGCTAACATCTGATGGGAAAACTTAATCTCCAATTGAATACGAGGCTGGGAGAGGAAACCACTAAGATAACAGATGCAAAAGTTTGTGAGGGAAAAGATGGGATAATCTCTGGGACACAGGGACAATTTCAGTTTCATGCTCAATTGGTTTTCTCATAAGCCCTGACTGCTCTATGAGAGACACCAAGACAGGGATTTCTGAGCAATATGTGCGCTGAGAAAGGTATCATCTCAACAGATTATATATAAACATAATGAAATCAGATGTGAAGTTCAAAATATGTATTTATACTAAGATAATGCCACCTTATAAAGGACCCTCTGCTTACAGCAGGCAATGCTAAATTAGTTTGTACAGTCAGGATTGTGTGTGAATGCCTCCTCTGGAAGTGAGCATGGTATAGTCATGTTAACATGGTGCTGTGCCGTGACATAATGTGGTCTGTGGCATGGAGATGTACGAAGTCATTTGGAGGCTGGCTGAAAAAAATCTCACATGTGTTGCAGCAGTGGCAAAATCTTAGTATAAATCACAAAAAATGTCCATAGCCTTAAGGCCCCTACTGAGTAACTAATTGTAACTAGCAGTGTTAAATAGAGTTGTGTCAATAGCACTTTACTGTGCACTTTTATTTTCTTTCTTTTTTGGGGGGGATGATATGGCTGTTAGTATCACAAGGAAGGACGAGCTAAGATGGTATCTTCTAGAAGCATCTTTGGCATCTCCTGATACAAAAAGCACGATGTGAAGTTAAAAGAGTCATGGCTCCCTCCAACCCACAGTACTCCTAACCTGCACAGAGGATGTGAGGTATCTTTGTGATGTAGAAATCCCAGTGAGATATTCCGTTTACTTGGAATTTCCAACAGAATCAATAGCAGAATATACATCCACATTCCAGGTCAGATGAGGATTACTTTCTTCAGAGACTGGGTGCTAGAGTCAAGTACCACTCTTCAGCTAACAACCTAACAAAACTGATGCCTAGGAGATGTGCAATGTATACTGCCCTTTAAAAGTAACAAATGCATTCACCAGAAAAAAGCCTGCCTGTGCAGACTGCTTGTTCATCATGTCCTCTTCTCAGTATCACCTCCTTTGTGTTCACAGGGTGTAAACTGAATTTGGATATTTGTGTTGGGTAAGGAAATAATATATGTTGCAGCTGTGTCTTGCAAGGACACTGTAGTCTTGGGCATGAACCCTAGTGATGGCCATCTTGTGGTTAAAGGAAGGGCAGGTCTGCAATCAGGGTTTTGGCATGAGATTCAGTGGATTTTGATCTTGGCTGATGTGAACACACTGTGCCTAGCACTGGAACTTGCACAGTGGAATCCTAAACCTGCATGGTGCTTTTCTTTTTTTTCTGGAGTGTGGCTGAGGAAGACTTGTGGTAAGACATGTACTCAGCAAGCCCTATTGGTTGTACTGAGTCTAAATCAGGAAGGAGGAGAATGCAATGAGCATAGCAGAGGGGAGACTCACAGGGTTCCTGAGCCAGCCAAATTAAATGGCAAAACAGAGCTGTTTTAGCACACTAAGACTCTGAGCAAGAAGTTAAAGCTGCAGGACTGTTGTGTTTCAGAGGCATACAGTTTATGAACCATTTAGTAATATATCTTTCAGTATCTAACTGGGTCCCACAAATTTCTTTACTGCTAGTGGAATGATATGCAGTGGACCATGGCTAGAGTGAGCAAAGCAGATTTGACTTTTGTTCTTTGAAGCCTGGGTGATGAAAGGAGTTGGAGAGAATGGGAGACTTAACTACTGACCTGTGGGGCAGGGGTCATCTGGGAGCCAGTCTTAAATCTAAAGGTCATGACAAAAGTGACAGAGTCTAAAATCCATCAGTTTTCAAGGTATAATTCTATTTTTAAATACAGTCAGGTGCTGAGAGAATCCGAGGGGAGAAGGTGGGTGGAGAAGCAGCTCAAACAAGTATTTGGGTTACAGAGGTAGAGATTGTCCTATGTCGGTTTAATCCATATATCTGGCTGAATATATTAATTATTGTTCTGTCCATAAGCCATGGGTAGCATTTTCATTGCACTCTGACTTGCTCTAGCTCTCTCTAAAAGAAAAAGAGTTAGTCTCATCCCATTGTATTCTCCCCCCAGCCATTTCCCATGTGTGAAAATAAATGCCCATCCCATCCCTCCATGGTTGTTTCACTGCCATGTACTGCAAACCCAACAATGCACAAATGAGGACCCTCAGATAAGCCTCTTTTGGTAGCTTCTTTTGGAAAATGGATGTCCTCCTCCAAGGCACTGAAAGACAGAAAGAGTAGGCAAAGAACAACCAAACCTTTTCTGTGGGTATATATCCCCTGCTGAGCATCAATGCCATAAAACAGCACAAAAGTGGCTCAGGATGAAGGGAAAAAAGAATTCAGTAAGACTCCTGCAGATCTCAGCATAGACTGCATTGGGCCTCACATAGTCTCCAACTTTTAAGCTGGCAAGTGATGCAAAGGGTATTCACAAGCACAGGGCAGGAGAGGTTTCCCATGCACACCACTGTCCCATTACACAAGGGGGGCACAGTGAATAACATTGAATATCTCAGACCTGGAGAAGATCCCTCACTTTCTTTGAAATTCCCTACTCTGCACCTTGAAAAATGTTCTTTTTTAGGTAGCATAAAACCTTAATGGAAAGCTAAAGGATGACAGTCCACAGTCAGCAAATCTCCAGGGCATGTTCCACCTCCAACTGTAGGTGTAGACAACATCTAGCATGATTTTCTCCTGGTGACTCTATTTGGCAGAACCTGGTAGACAGCAGTAGTCAGTCCTGGAGCAGAGAAAAGCTAAGAGCAAGCCAATATTAAATCTCCCCTTCAATCACAGGAGAATTACTGTGCTAGGGATATATAGATGTAGCAACCAACCAAAACATAACCTGTAGATTCCAAACTCAAGACTACACAGTATTAAATTCCAGCTTTAAAAAAGCTTTATGCTTACTGGAAAGACCTGAAGACTCTCAAGAGGAAACTACAGTGCCCTAAAAGCACCTTGAGTGGAGGCTATTAGATGCAGTTAACCACAGAAGCTCAAGCCAACTGAATGTGACCTGAAGTGTTTTGCTGTCTGTAGATTAAAAGGAGTTTCAGAAGGACATGTTTGGTCCTGCTAAGAGGGCTAATAGTGATCTCTATCAGACTGAATGGCAAAAAGTCTGTTTCTAGTTGAGAGTTTAAAGCAGAGTGAGAGAGCCTGGCATTTTGGACTTGCCAAAAGCTCTTGGTGCTGGCATAGCCTGCTTGGGTGGGAAATGGTCCCACCACTGAACAGGAACTGAAAATAAGTCAGTGCTGAATGGATTGAGCTGCCCATTCTGGCTCTTCCTCCTGAGCTATGCTGCAAATGTTTTCCCTACATTTTACGGCACAGAAGAGCAGAACAGCTGCTGTGTGCTGAACATGCCCAGCCACTGTGTTTGGCACAGTCTCAAGGCGACATTCTGCATAGACAGGTGAAATCGAAATGGGTAGTCCCCAGCTCTAACATTTGGAAATGAGGGGAGAAATTCATCCCAGGTAACTTCAGCAGGCATAATTTTACCTGTCAATTTTAAACTGAAGAGCTGACCAGTTTAGAAAATCATACACTTATACATACATATATGTCTGTCTGTCTATCTATCTATCTATCTATCTATCTATCTATCCTACCCTTATCACCAATTTGTAGGCCCATGTTGAAGTTCAAATAAGGTCACATGCAAAGAGGAAACCCCGAAGTTTGCCTTTAAAACTGAAATTTCTTTCAGACTAAGAAAGAATAAAATGACAAAAATAAAAATAAGACAAGTTGACAGTGAAAGTGGGAGAAAGCAGTGTAGGATGGTTCTTCCATGTCTGACTTGCCTGGATGGACATTACTGTTGTTGTAGGGGTAGAATTCTGTATTACTTTTACAATATATCATCTATAGAGCACCACTACCTTGTTTCTGTTACCTCTAACAAATAAGTCAAACTGCTACATAGGTTATTCTGAAAGCCCTGATATACTGGCTGCTATTAATTTTGAACACATATCCGAAGAGTAGAGGCTGCTGAACCAACACAGATGATCATGAAATTGGTCATATGTTTTTCATTATCTAAGAGATGTTTTATATTTTCCTTCATGATATAGATGGAAGTTAAATGCTTATTTCTAAAGTTAAAGAAATTAAAAGCTGTTAAAATAATAGTAAAAGAAGTTTCTTTTGCTTTTTATCACATCTTCATCAGTTAAGTACTTCTAGCAGTTCTCTGCCACGTGCAGTTAAGATAAATCACAAAGACAGTATTTCTTCTTGAAAACTGCAGGTTCAAGTTAGCCAAGGGCTTGTTATAAACACCGCCTCAAAGCTTGGACTTATCCTGACATTTATATTTGCTTTTATCCTACCCTGTGAAGTACTGAAAAAGTCTAAGGCTAAGGCTAGGTCCATAACGACTCTTGATCTGCAGGGTGGGCTCAACTTAAAACATTTTTTTGGTTGTCATGACTGCTTTTTGGGTGCTTCTCTTGTCATCTTTGTTTGCATGCTTTTAAGATATCTCAGAACTGATGTTGACTGGTCACAGGGGATTCAGCTGGATGAGCTGGTGGTGCAGAATCATTCTTGTAAGGTATCTGAAAGGTTTCTTTTAAAAAAACAGGCACATTCAAGTAATTTCACCTCATGTTTCCTGAAAAGTATGAACATATAAAGCCCCTAGGTGCCTTTAAAACTGTGACTGTGGATTTGAAATTTTGAGTCCCCAGGGTTTCTCTCCCGTGAGGGCAAAAAGCAGAAAATTAGGGGAGGCACTAAGGGCAATCAAGCACACTTTTACTCTTAGCAATGCAAGCCCACCACCACAGAAAATGACCAGGAAAAACATCCCCAAAACCCACAAGTCACCTCCCCCCCTTCCTCTACCCCATTTGCTTTTTTCATACCATGTGTCTTATCATCCTCCTGCGAGGGACTCTAAAACTCTTATCTTTATAGGCCAATTATCAAACTCATGATAGGCCAGATTATCAAGATGATCTGCTCTCCATGATGAATAGGAATCAGTGTTTTCTATTGTCAGCAACTATACATTCCTAGTCAGTTAATTAATAGAAATTCCCCTCTCCTACCCTCTCATTTTTTTCTCCTCCGTCCCTTCTCGCCCTCTCATTTCTATCCCAGCTCTCCTGTTGCTTTCTCTGCCTCCTTACCCTCTCACCAATAATTCCTATGCTTTAATACCATCTAAAGAGCTTAGTGAGAAGAGGATCTGCTTGCTATGCAGGTGCAAAGTTTTCAGCACCACAGCACAACAAGCAATACCACCCCTTTCTGCCCTCCTCAGGGCTTCTCTTTGGAACCACTTTTTCTTCCCCCTTTTCAGTTCCATGCTGACAACCCCAAGCAGCTAATCTGATTATGCTAATTTGTACTTCATGATACCCAAAGACTGTAAGGGGATCTGTGGAAGGTGAGGCTGGGCTGGGGATGAGGGTGGTGAGGACAGCAGAAGAGTGTGTGTGGGGGGGGGTGTGGTGGGGTGGCACAGACAATAGTTAAAGTCAGTTAACAAAAAAACTGTCTGTATTGCCAAACAAAGTACACTCTGGGTAACCCTTGCTGCTCTTGACAATTAGGAGTGTCCCAACACTGGCCTGTGCACTGACCAGAAAAGGGAGCAGGGAGAATATACAATGATGGGCAGCATGAGAAGTTCTGTTCCTGTTGAATGTTGCTTTTCTTTCTGCCTAACTAATCCTTCCCAGAATCTAGTAGTTGAAGTATGGCCCTCAAATTGTTAGTCCGAATGGTAGCTATGGCACTAGAGAGCTTCTGATCCACACAACACAATCTCCTCTGTCCAACTAGACTGATGCTGTCACTTGAAATTTATTGAATAATGGGCAGTGACTTTAAGAGACAGACTCACAACTCTAAATAGGCATCCTCTCTCTGCAAGAGCTGACAGTGTCCCCAGTCTGATTTTACCAACATGACTTTTGCTAGAATTCATGAGAAAACAGTCTTGAGAGGAAACATAAGAAGGAAACATGGAAAATTTGTTTTCAAGATTGAAAATAACCCTGTGATAGAGTTTTGGCAATCACAGAACTGTCTGCATTGCCAGGACCACCCATGGATCACTCAAAACTGATCTAGAGCTGCTGCCCAGGATCAGCCTCTCCTTCCATGCATGATGTTCCAGCCCTTAACACCCTTGTGGACTCTACTGCACTTGCTTCATTAGTCCATGTCTCTCTTGGACTGGGAAGCCCCAGAAATGGATGCAGAACTCCAGATGTGGCCTCACCACTGCTGAAGAGAGGGACAGATCAACTCTTTCGACTTGCTTGCAAGACCCTGATTGCTGCTTGAAGTACTGGTATGTTGCAGGATCAAGACTATATGTTTAGTCTGAGCTAGTTCCAAGGATGGTGTGAGCAAGAACAACTCTACCACTGCCTCTGCTGAGTATGTTTGTCACAAACCAGAAATGTTATATTTGTCTTTCAAACCGAAAGCTTTGCGAGACGGTACTTGTTTCCCACACATAATAAAAGCACTGTCTATACGTACGTGCCTGTAGAGATGATAAGGCAGAGAAGGGGGCAACACTTTCAGAGATGGGCTTGAACTTGTTGTCCAAAACAATGGTGTACATTGTTTATTAGCCAAACACATACAGAAATATTAACTGTTTCCTTAATGACCATGTTTTTTGTTCTGTGCTGCTTTCAGGCAAAAATTCAGAAGGTTAGTTTCTGAGAGAAATTCCTGCCTCTGGTAAAGACAAATAATTTGCTATTGAGAAGAAAAAGGGAAAATGGAAGGAAGACATTTGCTTTGCACTCTACCTTTATATGGACAAGTCCCTTTCTTATCCAGAGCAACTGATCTGTTCAGCGTCCCTGCAGCCCTGGCAGTCAGAAGGACACATTTTATGAAAGCAAATGGAGGAGGAAAAAATTACAGTCTTAAAGCTGTTGTCTCAGACCAGTCTTGAGTTCAGCTGAATTTGCATTATGTGTCAGAGAGGGGATTACATGTAGTTTATTTGATAGGGTAGGAAATATGCAGTATCTTTCGCAGCATTGCTCTTTCATATCAGAGATTTCAGCTGCTGAATGTGTAGTTGCTTTATAATGCATATATCAGTACTTAACAAAACTAGCTCAAAATTATGTTGAGTGGAGCAACTAAGCAAAAGAGCAGAAAACACTATCAGAAACATAAGATTAATATCTTAAATCCAAATAGAAAGGATATGCTTTTTGAAATTACCACATGCCGATTGGAGTCTCTGTGTTCATAATAGGCATGGAAATGTCACTTGCTTTTCTTTTTTCCTCTGCAAAACAGTGAGCTTATCAGTATGTGAGCAAACCAAACAGTATTTTTATGAACTGTGTTATGTTATACATAAATACGATCTGATTAAACAAATAGCTTGAAATCTGAGACAATCGGTATCCCATATTCTAACTTCCCTAAAGGCCAGTTTTTTTTGAAGGTATTGGAACACCTAAAATCCACAGATATTTAATGAACTTTAAGGACTCTGGTCTTTTCCCATATTGATGCAGTTAACAGTGAAACAGCCAGTGCATGCAGCAGGACTTACTGCCACAGTAGTCTGAGGCATGCTGTTTTGCATTGTATGAGGTCTTACTGTATCTTCCCCCCCTCTACAGCAGGACTTGGATGAGATCAGACATGGTGAGGATTTTGACAAAGGAGATAAACAAGTACGTAGCGTATCTAGAGAAGAAGGTCTTGCTGTGTTACCTTGTCTTTCTTCTGACCTGAGAAACCTGAAGGACCTTGCTTAGGTCACTGCTTTTCCTAATGTTTTGTTTAAGGCATAGTGAGTTATACCAAGCAACGATGTTCCTCTGGCTATGTATAAGCTAGGGAGTTCAATGCAATGGGCTTTGGTCTCATTTGAAACTCCTAAGTAATATTTTTACATATATAATTAATACAGTAACAGTTATAGTAACAGGAATCTATAAGGAATGTATTGTCAATCATTTTTTGACAGTAAGCTGTTTTGATATTCTCAACCATGTTGAACAGTAAGCTTGAAACCGCAGCTAGCAGTTATTATTAATGACTGGATTTTTTCCAGAAGAAAAACTGAGAAGTTGGCTGAAATAGGCCCACAAATTTCAGACCGCAGAACAGACTCTTACGTGGATAGAGTCAACTGGTCAATTAACTACAACGACCAGTTGTGTAGATCATAGAATCATAGAATAGTTAGGGTTGGAAAGGACCTTAGTTCCAAACCCCATCTGAAAGGTATAGAAAGGTGTATTGAGCAAATACCTTCAGGAATCATGCATATAATGAGAGAAATGAGAAGCTGCCTAGTGCTTCATGGGCTGAACCACAGTCAATACGATGGCTAAAGTTCAACCAGGGAACAGTGACATTGCAGCACTCCTCTGTGCCATTGTCTCAGCCCATGTGTACGCTGAAGGCGAGTCATGACTGTTAAGGAAAGAACATCTTTGAACCTTGATTTGATCAACAGAGTACCTGAATTTGTTTCAGTCCTGTGGAACTAAGCATCTAGTGATACACTTAATGATGCAGCTTGAGAGACAGAAAAGTAAGAGTTCAAAGCCCACTCTCAAATCAGTTGCTGTTCAAAGAGTGTATTCTTCAGGAACAGATGCTAAGAAGTGGTTTAACCAAACACTAAAACCTAAGCAAAGATGAAAGGAACTGAGCACTCAGAGTCCAGTGGGCATTTCTAGAAGAGCCACAACCCTGAAGACTGTAAAACTTTGGCATGGGATATCTCTACCCACCTGATTAAGTGGTGGTATCTACCTGAGCTCTCGCGAAATCATGACTGAGTTAATTGCTGCAATAAAGACACAAAAATACATGGAGTTGTGTAACTGAAGAACCCGAAGCACATGCTTTGCCTAGTGTGTGGACATAACCTAAGGTATCTGCTAGGGAGCTTCTAGTGGAGGCAGCAGCATCTGGCTACAAGCTGCTCCAGTCCCCAGTCCCAGGCTTCACCTAGGAATCAAAAATTATGTTGTTCTAAAGATTGTAGGAGACTAAATTTTAAATTGTTTCTTAAATACTTGTGAGACTCAGTCTGGTGTGAAGGAGGAGGGGTGTGAGGAGGATGCAAGTCTAACTGATGCTACTTAAGAAACA